>NC_059257.1:2091325-2108825 GCF_017591435.1 Portunus trituberculatus | reverse complement strand
ACCTTACTGTGGAAACGGCAGGATATTTCTTCAGTTCACTCATTATCACTTTGAGTTGTGCATATGGTAGTAGCTTTGGTTCTTTCTGACATCTTACTGGTATGGGAGGCGGTAGCATAGTGGATAAGCTGGTGGTGGTGGGATTGGGCAAAATTCCACACGTAAGTTCCACACGTATCACCTTATTACTTTGCCATTTGTGAAGTGGCTTAAAGTTAGCTAGCTACATGTCACTATGATACCCCGGTTCTAGGTATCACCAAAGATGCGCAGGGCGGTGATATGCATTCTAATATGGGTACCACTATAAATAAAATTGCCTGCGCCACTAGTGGATGGAAGTTTAAACAGCGCTTCCAAGGAATACTCTATAAGTTACCTACAGGCGCTATAGATCAGGATATTAAAAAGAAAAAAAAATAATAATCAGAGTGAGTAAGGGTATCGGATAAGTCGTGAAGCCAAGGGTCAGTATTTGGCGAGAGGCTAACCGTTGTTTGTACTAGTTTGCTTGAATAATTAAGTACCATACATTTTATTGCTTTTAAAGTTATGAGAGTTATCAAAGGTTTACTAAATTGTCCATAGCATATTAAGATAAGAAATTCTCGCCAAAGTGTTTTAACAGCGTTCAAAATGAGATACAAGTCTTGAAAATTGTCACGAAATACACAGAAAATTTTACAAGGAAATGGAACCTTATATAAAATTACTAGACATTCCAGGATTGGTATTTTTTTTTTATGAAAGAAGAAAACGGAACAAAGGGAACGAAAACCATTAAATAAACTAAGACCTCTTGGATACCTGATCCCAAGTAGAACCGAAAGAATGAACCTAACTAACGGAATATACGTCTTGAAATAACCTACTTAAATGACTTCAGTTCATAGGTAGGTGGAAACATAGAACCAGAGAGGAAACTCCACAAGAAAGAAAGACTTGTGTAGCGAGAGAGGAAGAAAGACAAGCAAAAAACAATGGTAAAAGATCAGTATACATGAGAGAAAGAGAGAGAGAGAGAGAGAGAGAGAGAGAGAGAGAGAGAGAGAGAGAGGGGGGATAGCAAGACATGCAACATTGTGGCGGTGAGGAAGAGGCTGAAGTCATTTTGTTAAAATATAATAATAATAATAATAATAATAATAATAATAATAATAATAATAATCATAATAATATCAGCAGAGTAATCTCCCCATACATACAAACTGTACTTCATATATGAGCAAATATACTTTAGACGGTGTTGCAGAGAAAAGGATAGACGACTAAGCTTAGTCATGTCGAAGGCAAGAGCAAAAGCTTCACCGAAATGTTTAAAAGACCCAGTAAAGAAGAGCCAGAAGATCAACAGTATAGCGATCTTGACGGAAGCCTTACCAGCCATCAGATACAAGATTATGAAGTTGTATATGTGTAAGATTCGTGCTATTAAGAATTGTAAAGAAAAAAAAAAAAAAAAAAAAAAAAAAAAAATAAATAAATAAATAAATAAATAAAAAAAAATAAATATATATATATATATATATATATATATATATATATATATATATATATATATATATATATATATATATATATATATATATATATATATATATAAACTTTAGATAAGCACGAAATTAAGGAACGTTCTAACTTTTACGAAAACTTTTTTTTAATATGCATTCTACTTCTTTCGTTTACATATGGATATTTTTTTTATGTGGATTTATTCCTGTATTCCCCAAGTAAATAACATTAACCCTATCAGTACCATGTCGAGCTTTCATATTAATTTTGGTTACTATTTGGCGATTTTTTACAGCTTCAGAAACTTGTGTGGGGATTGAAATAGTGAAGACTGTGGCTATTAATCTTCTGACCTCCAAAGACCCTTCCTAATGTAAATAGAATCGTCTAATCACACCCTAATCTTGAGGTAAAATACGTCTCAGTAGTGAAGGGGTTAATAGCTCTGAAGTTATAGTGAAGTTTGAAAAGAAAAAAATATCAGGTGTATTTCATAATATGAGCTTTCCTGTCTGTCTCTTTTGGAGGAGTAACTACTGTAAAACATTTCTTGTTTGGGGTCATCTTTTGAAATTCTATGAAAGTTCTGTGAATTTGTAGTAGTCAATGTACTATCCTAGTTTTTGTTGTACATTACTTAGACTACACACACACACACACACACACACACACACACACACACACACACACACACACACACACACACACACACACACACACACACACACACACACACACACACACACACACACTTAATCATGATGGCACAAGGGAATATACATGCTATTGATTTGTTCATTATTTACTTATGTAATTTCTCTGTCAAATAATTATTTCTTTAAATTTTTTAGGAGTTTGTGTTATATATATTTTTTCCCTCTTATTTCTGCTTATTCCAGTCTAGTCATCTCATAATTTTTTTTTTTTATTATTTCTCATTAATCGCACAATTATCAATATATTCATTTCACTGCATGCCCCTCCTCCTCTTCCTCCACCCTTGCTGCACAAGACTTTCTTCCTCTCATCCTTTTTCAGTCCAACTCTCAAACGCAACAATTAACCAGTACTCTCAATCATTCACCACTATTCTGCCCAACTTTCTAATGCAAGAGTTAACCATTGTTCTCAATCATTTACCACTATTCTGTCCAACTCCCTAATACAAGAGTCAACCAGTACTCTCAATCATTCACCACTATTCTGTCCACCTCTCTAATGCAAGAGTTAACCAGTACTTTCAATCATTCACTACTATTCTGTCCACTTATTTAATGCAAGAGTTTACAAGTACTCTTAATAATTTCTTTCACTGGTAAACTCTGGATCTCCCTGCCGGCTTCTGTATTTCCGTCTTCCTATCACTTAATTTCTTTTAAGAGGGAGGTATCAAGACATTTGCTCCCTAATTATGGCTAACCCTTCTTATCTTTTAAAGAACTAGCACTCAAGTGGGCCTTTTTATTATTTTAACATTGTGTTGCCCTTGGCTAGCCTTTTCTCCTAAATAAAAAAAAACTAAAAAACAATAAACTACTTTATGCGTTAATTCATATTGCAATGTACTCACTTCACCGTATCTTCAAGCATCAACTTATATATACTTAAGGATGCTCACAATTATCAATACACTTATTTGACTCCTTCACTACAGGTACAAAACCATCTCCCCTAACTCGTTGGGACCAGGAGTTCTTGACCCTTTACTACTTCCTGGTGGGCGCAAAAAAAGGTTTGTATGGTTCATGTTATGTATACCTCTACCATAGTCTCATTTTTAATAAATAAACAAATAAATGTAATAATAATAATAATAATAATAATAATAATAATAATAATAATAATAATAACAACAATAATAATAAATAAGTAAGAAAAAACATGGTTATCAATATCAAATGAACGATTAGGAGTTATGAAAGGAGTTAGAAGCTTTGAATGACTGATATTGCACCGTACACATCATGCTAGATAAATAGATAAATAAATAGTAATAATAATAATGATAATAATGATAATAATATTAATAATAATAATAATTGTATGGATTCCCTCTTCCCACCAGTGTTGGTTGTGTTAATGAACTGTCTCTTGCCGTGTGAATGTCGCTTCATCGGTGTCAAAGATGTTGCTACAGTTTTGTTGATGTTGCAACCGGTAGCAGAAACTAAGCCGCCTTTCAAACTTTTAGAAAGTGGTATGGATGAAAGCTTTCTTTCTTCAATGTTCGCCAAGCTGCCATTCGAGGAACACCGATCAGAGAGGAGAGCCTTCGTGTACTCATGTTGGTGTGTGTGTGTGGGGTGGGGGGGTTAGATGTAGGCGCCGCAAAAGCGGAGGTCATATGGCGCCGCATTAAAAAGGGTTTAAAAGAAATCATAAAGTAAATAAAAGCAAGTAAAAACGAAAAAAAATAATGGTAACTAAAAAGCAAAAAAAAAAAAAAATAAATAAATAAACTAATAAAATACATAAAATATTAACATACATATAATAAAATCAAATAAAATTCACAGCTTTGGGAGAAGGCCAGCTTTCTAAAACGTCACGGCCTTGGGCCAGGCACTCTGGTCAAAGGAACTTTGAGATATAATACACACCGTCGCGGTAGAGGTAGGTTAAGTCAGTCAAACTGGGGCACCCCACTAATAGGTGCCGAACCGTTATCGACTCCAGGCAGTCATCACAGTAAGGTTGAGGGTCCCTTCTCAACAGGTACCTTTCTGTAAGGTACTTGTGAACTATACGCAGTCGCGCCAATAAAGTCTGTAAACGTCGTTCCCGGACATGGGTGTATGTAGTGAAAGTAGTGATCTCTCACAATTTCGAGGTTGCGACCCCCGTTAGCCATCTCCTCTGCCAAATTACTGCAATCGCCGCACAAATAGAATGAAATAGGTCTCAAAACGGAACAGGGGCAGGAGATGGAGCGCGACTTGCTGCCTCTTTAGCGAGGCGATCTGCGTGTTCATTCCTTGGAACACTTACGTGACCAGGAACCCAACAGAACCCAACACAATATCCTCGTTGGGTAAGAAAATATAGCCACTCCTACTCTAGGGTTGATAAAACCAAAGGGTTAAGGGATATAAACCAAGAGAGAGAAGGAAGAGCACTGCGACAGTCACAAAAAATTGTAAAAGACTAAACCGGGAGAGTAAAAATTACCTGTAAAGCTAGAACTATGGCAGCCAGCTCTGCAGTAAAGACGAGGGGGGGGGTATTTAAAGGTAGGCGACGCAACAGCGTAGGTCATCTGGCGCCGCAGCAAGGCTGCCACAACGATAAAAAGAGGGAAAAACTACACTAAACCCGACGCCTGCGTCGGATATGGAACCATCAGTAAAAACAGGAATATCATTAGAATGGATAAAAAAAGTGTTCTAAAAACCGTGTTTGGGACAGAGCTGGCAGTAAATCCTTCTTATCATCAATGGTAGGAGGGCATAATGACACACCAGGAAGCTGCCAATAACCAACTCGTGGGATCCGGAAAGAGAGGACAGGAGTGGGGTCGATAGATAAGTCCACCATAAGATTTGCCACTCGAAGGCCAAAAGGTTTAGGTAGACTCGGTCGAGTGGCATACGCCTGCGAGCGCGAGTCTCGCAATATTGACAGACAAGGGACAGAATCGGGAAGACGGTGAGCGCGAAACAAACACCGGAGCATCGAAGACTGGCGCCGGAGGTTAAGCGGCCAGAAACCAGCATCCACTAGAAGGCTAGGTATTTGAGATGTCCGAAATACACCCGTAGCCAAGCGGACCCCAGCATGATGCACGGGGTCAAGCGTGCGTAGTCGTGCACCCATTGCGGATGAATAGATCTCACAGCCGTACTCCAGTTTTGAAAGTATAAGTGTACGGTGAAGAAGCAGCAAAGTTTCCCTGTCCGCGCCCCAAGAGGTGTGACTTAAAACACGAAGAAGGGATAGTGCCGTACTGCAAGACGCTTTAAGAGAACGGAAATGTGGAACCCAAGTAAGACGACTATCAAACAATAGGCCAAGATATCGAGTCGCCTTCACACATGAGATGCGTCTATTGGCTAAATATAAATCGGGATCTGGATGGACGCCACGATTTCGACAAAAATGCATAGACACGGTCTTTGAGGTGTAGAATCGAAATCCGTTTATGTTGGTCCAACTGGACACCCGATTTATTGCCAGTTGGAGCTTTTGCTCTATCAGTGACATCCTAGCAGCAGCAAAAGAGATACACAAGTCGTCCACATATAGAGAGCTGTAAACACCATCTGGTAGAGTATCTATAACACCATTTATTGCAACTGCGAATAGCGTAACACTAAGAATACTTCCCCTTGGGACACCGTCATTTAAAGCTGTAGCATCGGAGAGAACACTCTCAACACGAACCCGTAAAAGACGTCTGGATAAAAACTGCTGGATAAAAATAGGAAGGTGGCCACGGAGACCATAATTAAAGAAGGAATGTAAAATCCCATAACACCAAGCTGTGTCGTAGTCATTCTCCAGGTAAAAAAATACAGTAAACGGTGGTGGTGATAAGCGAAGGCCTCACAAATAGAAGACTCTAGGGATAAAAGAACATCCGTAGTAGACCTCATTTTTCAGAAGCCGTACTGTACCGATGACAAGTAGTTCCTCCTCTCCAAGTACCACATGAGTCTTACATTTACCATTTTTTCTAACACTTTACAAATACAAGACGTCAAAGATATATGACGGTAATTCGTAGCCTGGAGATGATCCTTCCCAGGCTTCGGAAATGAGAGAACCAATGCCACGGCCCAAGAAGTAAGAAAGTCACCGGTATGCCAAATCATGCCAAATGCCTCGAGGACTCACGATCACGTACACCGGGAAAAACTTTAGACTGTTTAGGCTGAGCTAAATCTATCGACTCCGCGGAGCCTCGGTGCCGTTTGGTCAGGCCTTTCAAAGGCTTAGGCGATACAGGTGACAAATGGACATCTACAACATGGGTGACTTTGGTCAAGTCCGTATTTGTCTCGTCACTTCTAAGAGTTGACTCAATCGAGTCATCTGACAATAGGGCAAACCTATTGGCCAAATGAACAGGACCATTCGCCCAAACAGAGCGAGAGGTAGCAGGAGTTGTCGTCTTCGGACCGGCCAACTCTGCAGAAGAGTGAGGGGCCAATGCAGTATAGGATTTCGCACCAGTACTGTCCTTCTGGCGGTACAGGAGTTCACGGCGGGCGCTACCTAGGCTTATGAACCGAGTGTTTAGCAAGTTGTAGAATGTCCTGCTCCAGGCGATACCTGGGGCATTGCTTGGAACGTACCTGGTGAGCATCACAGCAATGGAAATAATAAGCTGCACCATTGCAATGCTCCTCTGAATGTGAGTCGAGTGCAGAGTGAATTACCACATCGGGAAGCTTCCTTACACGAGGTTATGCCGTGACCGTATCCATAGCATGAGAAGCACTGAAGAGGACGGGAAATAAAACGCCTCACCCTAAGATTAATAGGTCCGATATTAACACGTTCAGGGAGGGTGGAGCCAAAAAAGGTGTGAAGGACCATGTTGGAGGAGTTCCTCATTTTAGTCACCTTTTGCACAGAGGTAGGACACATTGATAGTATTTCCTCCTCTGGAAATTTATAAAGGTCGTGACTATAAACACAACCTTTGCTATAATTAAAGGTGGGATAAGCCTTAACAGTCTCAAACATGCTGTCAGTAGGGCATGGGAGATGTTGCAACATCCTCGCTTGTGTAATATCTTTATCACGCACTAGCACCCTTTACCATATTTCTTGAGGTTTCCCTCAGGAATAGTGCCGATTTCTTTGGCAAAATACCGGGAGGCCTGAATGAAGTTCCCACGCCCATTTCTATAGTACGCCATAAAACAACGAGGAGGCGGGATCTGGCGGACCTCAGGAACTGAATTCTCTAAATAGTTTTCAAAAACATTTGGGATGTAATCCATGTCACTGTCTGAAATATTACGTGACTGGAGAAATTCAGTTTTAAAGCCATGGCCAACGAGGGGCAGAGACGCTACATGTTCATAAGCTAAACGGGCTTCATCACATGACATAAACGTCACATAGCAGCGGTTAGAAGGAAAGTCCTTATCATAAACCAGTCGAATGCGAACAACCGTACCATACGCCTTGAGAAGTGAGTACAAGGCATGATAGGAAAATGATAGATTAACATTTACCATTACAAGAGAGTCATATGCTGCAGAAATGCGTCCCTCAAAAGAACTTCCAGAACAGGAGACTGCTGTGGGAGGCCCTTGTGGAGGGGAATCCTCCTCCTTACTCAGACCTGAAGATGACGTCTCGTGGGCCAGGTCAGCCACCTCACGAGAACCTGAATGTTTTTTGAGTTTTCCCATGAAAAAACAGCTACACAAAAAATTGGCTCCAGGGGCAAGGAAAGCCACCTAGTGGGACTACAATGGGAGGGAGCGCTGGCTGCCATGGAAGGGGTACCTCGTCCCCATGCCGAGCAGTCCTAATAAAAAAAGGTCTCACATGATACGAAAGTTTGTCCACGACAGAGCTGAGACCTCCCTCCCAAAGCATCCCAGCCTGGACACCCAACCATCCAGCACAGGACGGCCCCTATTGGGCGATCTCTCCAGCGTGTGGCTCCGCTGGTCCACTGGCAGCCTACGTAGGAACCATTTAGTCTGGCCCCTAACTGGCGACCTTACTAGCGTGGGTAGCCCTCTCCCCTTCGAAAGAGTAGAACAGGGGCCTAAGCCCCCTCTAGCCTAGCTCGCCAGGTCACATGGGCACGCAAGTCCCCCCACCACGACAAGGCGGTTCCCATCTGGGGGGATCCTCTTACGGATGTCTTTGATAAAGTCCGCCGAATTGCTGGGAAATATTCTGCTCCTCCCCCACCAGTTTAGTTGTCTGATGGGCGAAAGGTGGCATACCCTAGGACTGTCGCCGACCTCTTCGCGGAGCACTTTGCCAGTGTTTCCCGGAGGCATCTTGCAGCCCCAGGCGCACGTCACCGCCAAAGAATGAAATCTCTCGGCAAAGATGCTCTCATTAGGGCATGGGAGTTGTTGTAACATTCTCGCCTGCGTAATAACTTTAGCTAGCACGAGCACCGCCTTCCTGTATTTCTTGAGGTTTCAATCAGGAATCTTGCCGATCTCTTTAGACAAGTACCGAAATGGATGGATTGATGGATTTTAAATTTATGGCGCCGCTATTATAAATTCATTGCAACTAACGTGTATATATATATATATATATATATATATATATATATATATATATATATATATATATATATATATATATATATATATATATATATATATATATATATATATATATATATATATATATATATATATATATATATATATATATATATATATATATATATATATATATATATATATATATAAATTAAAAGTGATTAAAAACAATACAATTAAAAAGCTAAAAACTAATAATACTAGATACTAGATAAAATTCAGAGCTTTGGGAGAAGGCCAGCTTCTCCCAAAAATCTAAAAACGTCATGGCCGTTGGCCAGGCACTCTGGCCCAAGGACCTTTGAGATATAATAGACACCGTTATCTCTACCGCGAGAGCGGTAGAGGTAGCGGTGTCTTAAGTCAGTCAAATTGGGGCACTCCACTAGTAGGTGCCGCACCGTAAGCGGCACCAGGCAGTCATCACAATAAGGTTGAGGGTCCCTGGTCAGGAGGTACCTTTGTGTAAGGTACGTGTGACCTATACGAAGTCGCGCCAATAACGTCTGTGCACGGCGATCCCGGACATGGGTGTATGTCCACAGAGGGAGTGTGGAAGTAGTGATCTCTCCCATTTTCGAGGTTGCGACCCCCGTTAGCCATCTCCTCTGCCAAATTAATGCAACCGCCACTCGAATTAGATGAAATACATCTCGAAAAGGAACAGGGGCAGGAGATGGAGCGCGACTTGCTGCCTCTTCAGCGAGGCGGTCAGCGTGTTCATTCCCTGGAACACCAACGTGACCAGGGACCCAACAGAACCCAACACGATATCCTCTTCTGGTAAGTAGATATAGCCACTCTAGGGCTGATAAAACCAATGGGTGATGGAAAAAAAAGAAGAGAGAGCAGTAAGAGCAATGCGACAGTCACTAAAAATTGTAAAAGACGAAACCGGGAGAGTAAAAATAATCTGTAAAGCTAGAACTATGGCAGACAGCTCCGCAGTAAAGACGGAGGCGATCGAAGGAAGACTGCCAGACCGATAAAAAGATGGGAAAAACACACTAAACCCAACGCCTGCGTCGGATTTGGAACAATCAGTAAAAACACTGATATCATCAGAATGCATAAAAAAGTGTTCTAAAAACCGTGTGTGGGACAGAGCTGCCAAAAAATCCTGTTTGCCATCCATGGCAGAAGGGCATAATGAGGTAACAGGAAGCTGCCAATAACCAACTCGGGGGAGCCGGAAAGAGTACACAGGAGTGGGGTCGATAGATAACTCTTCCATGAGATTTGCAACTCGTAGGCCAAAAGGTTTAGGGAGACTAGGTCGAGTGACATACGCCTGCGAGCGCGAGTCCCGCAACATTGACACACAGGAAACAGAATCAGGAAGACAGTGGGTGCGAAACCAACACCGGAGCATCGAAGACTGGCGCCGGAGGTCGAGCGACAAGAAACCAGCATCCACTAGAAGGCTAGGTATTGGAGATGTCCGAAATACACCCGTAGCCAAGCGGACCCCAGCATGATGCACGGGGTCAAGCGTGCGTAGTCGTGCATCCGTTGCGGATGATTAGATCTCACAGCCGTATTCCAGCTTCGGAAGTATGAGTGTACGGTGAAGCAGCAGTAACGTGTCCCTGTCCGCGCCCCAAGAGGTGTGACTTAAAACCCGAAGAAGGGATAATGCCTGCCGACAAGACGCCTTAAGAGAACGGAAATGGGGAACCCAGGTGAGACGGTTGTCAAATAAATGGCCAAGATATTGAGACGCCTCCACGCATGAGAGACGTCTATTGGCGAGGTATAACGCAGGGTCTGGAGTGACACCACGGTTGCGACAGAAATGCATAGCTACGGTCTTCCAGGTGGAGAATCGAAAACCGTTCATGTTGGCCCAACTGGACACCCTATTGATCGCCAGTTGGAGCTTGCGCTCAATGAGTGACATCCTAGTAGCAGCAAGAGAAATACATAAATCATTATCATATAAGGAGCTGTGAATGTCATCTTGGAGAGTATCAATCACACAATTTATGGCGACCGCAAATAATGTAACACTAAAAATACTTCCCTGTGGAACGCCATCAGTTAGAGCAGTAACCTCAGACAGAACACTCCCCACTCGAACCCGTAAAAAACGTCTGGATAAAAACTGTTGAATAAAAAGAGGAAGATGGCCACTTAGGCCAAAATTAAACAAAGACTGTAAAATGCCATGACACCAAGCCGTGTCGTAGGCCTTCTCCAGGTCAAAAAAGACTGTTACTTGATTGTGGTGATTAGCGAAGGCCTCACAAATGGAAGAGTCTAGGGATAAAAAGGCATCAGTAATATACCTCATTTTTCGGAAGCCGTACTGTACCGATGACAAGTATTTTCCCCTCTCCAAGTACCACATGAGTCTTACATTTACCATCTTTTCTAAAACTTTACAAATGTAGGATGTCAAAGATATAGGACGGTAGTTCGTAGACTGGAGATTATCTTTCCCAGGCTTCGGAAATGGGAGAACCACTGCCACAGCCCAAGAAGATGGAAAGTCACCGGTATGCCAAATCATATTATAAAGATTTAAAAGAAAGTTAAAAACAGTGTCAGACATGTGGCGCAAGAAGGCATAAGGTATATCATCTGGCCCAGGAGAAGAGTCGTGACACTGGGACAAAGCAGTCCGCAACTCGGAAGCAGAGAAAGGGACATTATAAGACTCCCCTCCAGCGGAAGAAAAGTTTATGCCGAGAGATTCCATTCTCTGGCGGTGACGTGCGCCCGGAGCTGCAGGATGCCTCTGGGAAACACTGGCAAAGTGCTCCACGAAGAGGTCAGCGACATTCTTAGGGTCTGCCACCGTTCGCCCAGCAGACAACAAAATTGGTGGGGAAGGAGCAGAATACTTCCCAACAATTCGGCGGACTTTGTTAAAGACATCCGTAAGAGGGATGCGGACGCGTATGTAAGAGACATAGGCTTTCCACGAGGCTCTTTGTGCCTCTTTCAAAACGCGGCGGGCCCGAGCTCGGCAGCGCCGAAAAGCTTTCAGGCACTGCGGGTCCTCACGATGTCGCCGGAGACGAGAGAAAGCTGCCCGTTTCTCTTTCACCGCTGCAGTGCATGCTGCGTTCCACCAAGGAACGAGACGCTTAGTAAAGCTTCAGCACAAGTAGAAAAGTCAGCCAGCGGACGGATAAAAGAGTTAAGGTCTGTGTAAAAAAGGCACGATAGCCAGGAGGACTAGAATAAGTACTATCACCTAGCATAGTCCCTTATAAAGTTACACGTGCTGGAGAGAACTCCGACAGCAAAGCTCGGAGTTCCCCTTACGAGGCGCGAAGGCCTCTACAGTTCCACTATAGAAGCTTGAAGATGACTATTTAGGTGCAGTGGACGGGCGAGCCTCTTGAAGGGGCTGCCCGTAACTCACCTGATTAGAAATAATTAACCGACGAGAAGACACCGGGAGTTGTGATGTGCCGGGTCGTCGGACCGCTGCCTTTCGGCTTGCCGGTGAGTGATGCGAACCATCATTACCCCTACCGGTCCTCGGAGGACGAGGGTCAGGCTGGACTCCACTTTTTGACACAGCGGGTCCACAAGGGATGGCTGTGACAATATCATTGGACGTCTCCATGCTAAGACCGTCCTCATCACAAGAAGCCCGATCGGAGACGGAGGCGTCACAGAAGGCTGGACAGAAACAACTGGAGCTACTATTGTAGAGCGGTCCCTGGAGGACTCACGGTCACGTACACCGGGAGAAACCTTAGATTGTTTAGGCTGAGCTAAATCGATCATCTCCGCAGAGCCATGGTGACGTTTGGTTAGGCCCTTTAAAGGCTTAGGAGATAGAGATGGCAAATGGACATCTACTATATGGGTGACTTTGGTCAAGTCTGTACTATTCTTGTCACTTCTTAAAGATGACTCAACTGAGTCATCGGACAAAAGGGAAAACCTACTGGCCAAATGAACAGGACCACTCGCCACAACTAAGCGAGCGGTAGCAGAAAGAGTTGTCTTTTGACCGGCAGACTCACCTGAAGAGCGTGCGGCCAATGAAGCACAGGATGTCGCACCAGTACCATCCTTCTGGCGGTAAAGGAATTCGCGTCGGGCACTACCAAGGCTAATAAACTGACTGTTAGCGAGCTGTAAAATATCTTGTTCCAGGCGATACCTAGGGCATTGCCTGGAACGTATTTGGTGAGCATCACGGCAATAAAAACAATAAGCAGCAGTATTGCAATGCTACTCAGAATGTGAGTCTAGTGCAGAGCAATTACCACATCGGGAAGCTTCCTTGCAGGAGCTTTTACCGTGACCGTACGAATAACACGAGAAACACTGAAGAGGGCGAGAAACAAAACGCCTCACCCTAAGATTAATAGGTCCGATATTAACACGGTCAGGAAGGGTGGAACCAAAAAAGGTGAATACGACCATGTTGAAGGAGTTCCTTATCTTTGTTACCTTTTGGACTGAGATAGGAATCATTGCTAGTATTTCCTCATCAGGGAATTCATAAAGATCCTGACTGTACACACAACCTTTTGCTGTAATTAAAGGTGGGATGTGCCTTTATAGTCAAACATGCTGTCAGAAGGACATGGTAGATGTTGCAACATCCTTGACTGCGTAATATCTTTCGTTCGCACTAGCACCCCCTTACCGTATTTCTTCAGGTTTCTCTCAGGAATCGTGCCGATCTCTTTTGACAGGTACTGGGAGGCATGTATGAAATTCCCGCGCCCTTTTTTGTAGTAGGACACAAACCAACGTGGAGGCGGGATCTGGCAGACTTCAGGAACTGAACTCTCAGAATGGTGGTCAAAAAGATTTGGGATGTAGTCCGTGTCGCTGTCCGAAATATTGCGAGAGTGGAGAAGTTCTATCTTAAAGACAGAGCCAGCAAGGGGAAGAGATGCTACATGTTCATAAGCCAGACGGGCTTCGTCACATGATAGAAAAGTCACATAGCAGTGGTTAGATGGAAAATTCTGATCATAAACAAGTCGTATGCGAAGAACCGTGCCATACACCTTGAGAAGTGAGTGCAAGGCCTGATAAGAAAATAATGGGTTAACATTTACCATCACAAAGGAGTCATATGCAGCAGAAATACGCCCCTCAGAATAACCCCCACAACGGGAGACTGCTGCAGGAGGCTCTTGTGAAGGGGAATCCTCCTTCCCACTCAGACCTGAAGATGACTTCTCGCGGGCCAGGTCAGCCACCTCACGAGAACCTGAGAGTTTTTTGTGTTTCACCATATATATAAAGTTACACAAAAAATGGCCCCAGGGGCATGGGAAACCACCTACTGGGACTATAGTAGGAGGGAGCGCTGGCTGCCGTGGACAGGGTACCTCGTCCCCATGCGGACCAGTCGTTTTAAAAACAGGCCACACATGATACGATTGTTTGTTCACGACAGAGCTGAGACCCCCCTCCCAAAGCATCCCAGCCTTGACACCCAACCATCCAGCACAAGACGGACCCTACTGGGTGATCCCTCCAGCAGGTGGCTCCGCTGGTTCACTGGCAGCCTACGTAGGAACCATTTAGTCTGACTCCTCACTGGCGACCTTACTAGCATGGGTAGCCCTCTCCCCCTCGAAAGGACAGAGCAGGGGCCTAACACCCTCTAGCCTAGCTCGCCAGGTCACAGGGGCACGCAAGCCCCCCTACCACGACAAGGCGGTTCCCATCAGGGGAAGTACCGGGAGGCATGGATAAAGTTCCCGTGCCTATTTCTGTAGTACGCCACAAACCAACGTGAAGGGGGGATCTGGCGGACTTCAAGAACTGAACTCATTCATTATGATTGGTGGTCAAAAAGATTTGGGATGTAGTCCGTGTCACTGTCCGAAATATTGCGAGAGTGGAGAAGTTTTGTCTTAAAGCCAGAGCCAGCAAGGGGCAGGGATGCTACATGTTCTACAGCCAAATGGGCTTCGTCGCATGACAGAAACATTACATAGCAGCGGTTAGACGGAAAATCATTATCGTAAAGTAGTCGAATACGAAGAGCCGTGCCATACACCTTGAGAAGGGAGTGCAGGGCGTGATAAGAAAAAGATGGATTAACATTTACCATCAAAAGGGAGTCACATGCAGCAGAAATGCGTCACCTAGAAGAACTCCCACAGCAGGAGACTGCTGTGGGAGGCCCTTGTGGAGGGAAATCCTCCTTCCCACTCAGACTTAAAGATGACGTCTCCCGGGCCAGGTGAGTCACTTCACGAGAACCTGACAGTTTTTTTGTGTTTAACCATATGTATAAAGTTACACAAAAAAATGGCTCCAGGGGCAAGGGAAACGACCTATTGGGACTACAATTGGAGAGAGCGCTGGCTGCCGAAGACGGGGTACCTCGTCCCCATGCGGACCAGTCTTTAAAAAAAAACCCACATGATACGAATGTTTGTCCACGACAGAGTTGAGACCCCCCAGGGGGTCCCAAAGCATCCCAGCCTGGACACCCAACCCTCCAGCACAGGACGGCCCCTATTGGGCGATCTTTCCAGCGGGTGACTCCGCTGGTCCACTGGCAGCCTGCGTAGGAACCATATAGTCTGGCCCCTCACTGGCGACCTTACTAGCATGGGTAGCCCTCTCTCCCTCGAAAGGGTAGAGCAGGGGCATAAGCCTCCTCTAGCCTAGCTCGCCAGGTCACAGGCGCACGCAAGCCCCCTTACCACGACAAGGCGGTTCTTATCCAGGGGGCGGGTGTTATTGGAAGATACATAAGCTTTCCAAGAGGCTCTTTGTGCCTCTTTCAAAACGCGGCGGGCTCGTGCTCGGCGTCCAGACACTGCGGGTTCCCACGATCTCGCCGGAGACGAGAGAAAGCTGCTCGTTTCTCTTTCACAGCCTTTGGGCATGCTGCGTTCCAGCAAGGAACGGGTAAAGGAACCGGACGTCCTAGGAATTGTCTGAATAGCTGCGGAAAAAAAAAATCAGTAAAATAATCAACAGCCTCAGCACAAGGTCTGTGAATCGAGGCCAATCTGTCTTGTCTAAAACCCAGCGTGGGGACCGGGATTGTGGCTCAGAGTTCACAGATTCCAATAAAATAAGAAAGTGGTCACCAACGTGCAAATCCTTTAGGACCCGCCAATTAAAATCGAGGAAAGAATAAGATGTAGAGATAGAAAGATCAATAGACGTAAAAGTCCCAGTAGGACTGTGGAAATGTGTAACATCCCCAGAATTTAAATCTCCAATCCCTCATCCTCAATAAAAGAACCGATTAAAACCCCATGAAGATTACTAGCACCTTCATCCCACAATGGGTTACGGCCGTTAAAATCTCCTAACAAGAGAAAAGACAGAGTCAGCTGACGCACCAGGCCGTCAAGATCACCCCGGGAAACAGAAACCGGAGGAGGGAGATATAAACTGCAAATAGTGTAGGATCGTCCCATAAAGACCTTAAAAGCAACCACCTCAAGGGGAGAGTTGAGTTGCAAGGGGACAACAGGTATATCCTGACGGACTGGAATAGCTGTGCCAGCGTGGTGGCCCTGTTCGGGGAAAGGAGTGCTAAAAAAGGCAAGATAGCCAGGAGAATTAGAATAAGTACTATCACCGAGAATAGTCTCTTGTAGACCTACACAGGCTAGAGAGGACTCCGACAGTAAAACTTGGAGTTTCCCCCACGAGGCGCGAAGGCCTCTACAGTTCTACTGTAAAAGCTTGAAGATGACTATTTAGGTGATGTGGACGGGCAAGCCTTTTGATGAGGCTGCCCGTGAGTTACCTGACTAGAAATAATCAAGAGACGAGAAGACACCGGGAGTTGTGATATGCCGGATCGTTGGACCATTGCCTTTTGCCCTACCGGTGAGTGATGCGAACCATCATCACACTTATCGGTCATCGGAGGACGTGGGTCAGGCTGGATTGCACTTTTTGACACAGTTAGTCCACGAGGGACGGCTGTGACAATATCATCAGACGTCTCCATGCTAAGACCATTATCATCACAAGAAGCCCGATCTAAGACAGAGGGTGTCACAGGAGGCTGAACAGAAACTACTGGAGCTACCCTAGCAGAGCAGTCCTTGGAAGACTCACGATTATATGCACCGGGAGAAACCTTAGACTGCTTAGGCTGAGGTAAATCTAACGACTCCGCAGAGCCGCGGTGCCGTTTGGTCATGCCCTTCAAAGTCTTAGGCGATGCAGGAGGCAAATGGACATCCACTACATGGGTTACTTTGGTCAAGTCCGTAATTTTCTCGTCACTTCTAAGAGATGACTCAACCGAGTCATCGGACAAAAGGGCAAACCTATTGGCCAAATGAACAGGACCACCCGCCCTAAAAGAGCAAGAGGTAGCAGTTGTCGTCTTCGGTCCGGCAGACTCAGCTGAAGAGCGAGCGGCCAATGAAGCATAGGATATCGCACCAATACCATAATTCTGGCGGTACAGGAGTTTGCGGCGGGCACTACCAAGGCTGATGAATTGACTTTTAGCAAGCAGTAAAATGACCTGCTCCAGGCGATACTTAGGGAACGCACCTGGTGAGCATCACGACAATGGATACAGTAAGCAGCAGCATTGCAATGCTCTTCAGAATGCGAGTCTAGCGGACAGCAATTACCACATCGAGATGCTTCCTTTCAGGAGCTTTTACCATGGCCGTACCCACATCATGAGAAACAGTGAAGAGGGCGGGAAACAAAACGCCTCACCCTAAGATTGATAGGGCCGATATGAACACGGTCAGGAAGGGTGGAACCAAAAAAGGGGAGAAGGACCATATTGGAGGAATTCCTCATCT
>NC_059257.1:1993825-2086325 GCF_017591435.1 Portunus trituberculatus | reverse complement strand
TCATAGAAATGGTGAACTCCATACTGAACAGCACAGCACAGGATGAAAACAACGGACCGACTGACCATCAAGTTGGAATCAACCGGCTACAACAACAGTGAACACTTTGTGAATCATTAAGACACACCAAACGAAACTTATTGAAATAGCGAGTTATAGGGAATATTCTTGGCGCGCTTTTGTAACTGCACTAAGGGTGAGTTTCGAATTCGTTAATCTTTTCGATTCCGCGCTTTTGTAGTGCGCCCGTGCCAAGGCATCAGAGGAACTTGCCTACCTACCCATATTATTGATGCAGGGGAAAGCCTGCGAGATCCCTGTGTCCTAAGAGGGACAGGAGGATCCCCTCACCCTATTTTCCGCTTTGGCGATGCCGGTGGGGTTGCAGACATGGCGTCTACCTGTTGGACCATTTCTGGGGTAAACCCTAGGAGCGTTCTTCATGTGGGTTCCTGGAATGTCCTCCCAAACGATCAACGACTGCCTCATCTATCGGATGAGTTCAGTAGGCTGAGAGTTGATATGGGGGGACTCTCTGAGACAAGGAGGCCTGGCAGTGACGAGACCAGTATCAAAGGATTTACCTACTATTGGTCCAGCATAGCCAATGGTTACCATGTCAAGGAGGTAGCCATAGGCGTCTCCAGCAGACTACAGACGTCGTTTGTAAAGGTTATTCCGGTTGATGAGTGTATAATGCGACTAAGGCTGAAGCACAGTCTAGGCTTCATGTCTGTTGTTTCAGTATACGCTCCTACCGAGGTGTGTGAAACTCAAGAGAAGGAGACTTTCTACGCCAAACTCGAATCTGTACTAGACCAGTGACCCTGTCGTGATGCAATTATTGTCTTGGGCGACTTTAATGCTGTCACTGACTCTGAGAGACCCAGCTACGACTTATGTGTTGGTCCCCATGACTCTGGTACCAGGAACGACAACAGCTCTTTCCTTATGAATCTCGCAAGATCCAGAAAGTTGAAAATTGTAGGCTGTTGGTATCAGAGACCAGCACTGCATCGCGGGACTTGGTATAACAATGCCGGAGGATTAGAGATGGAGATCGTCCATATACTACTTGTTGGAGGATCCTCCAGAACTGCCAAATTCTTTGTGACCCATCACAGGCTTGTTGTTACTACATTCAAGCTGCATGTCAAATACAAAAATGCCTCCAAGATCTGACCACACTGTGTTTTATATTGAGAAACTGAAAGACTTGACATGTGCCCAGGAATATGTAGTGACAGTCTACAATCGTTTTGTAGTGCTTCACACCATCGAAGACCCAGTAGAGCTATGGGATACGTGAGACTCTTGAGGCTGCCAAACAATACTTTTGGGAGCGCCCAAGCTCATGAAGTGGCTTCGCCTCGGTAGAGACGCAGAACAGTATTGAGGAGAGTCGCATTACCAGACTTGCTGGGAACCGCGACCAGTACAGGGCTCTGTCACATAGTTGAGGAGTGGAAAGGCAGGTGGCATTTATAACATCAGTGCAAAGCTGCTCTAAACGTGGGGTGAGGCCATGCTCCGTGAGTTGCATTCTGTCTTAACTGCTGTATGACATTCAGGTACCATTCCCCGTGACTGGAAAAAGGGGTTGGTCATCTCTATCTGGAAGGGGAAAAGGAGCCGT
This sequence comes from Portunus trituberculatus, assembly GCF_017591435.1. Classification (NCBI taxonomy): domain Eukaryota; kingdom Metazoa; phylum Arthropoda; class Malacostraca; order Decapoda; family Portunidae; genus Portunus; species Portunus trituberculatus. Next base: position 2,084,689 of record NC_059257.1, on the reverse strand, counting down.
CAGGACTGCAATAACTACCGCGTTATAACACTGTTCAGCGTACCAGACAAGATGCTTGCCCATTTGTTGTTAATGCGTATTTACAGTCACCCGCTGAAACACCAGAGACATGAAAAGTCTGAGTTTACGCCCGGTAAGTCAACAACTGACTGAATCCTAGCGCTTTGCGTAGTGGTTGAGCGCCGACGTGAGTTTCAAGAAGGGCTGCTTGCAGTCCATGTCAATCTCAAGAAGCCGTTTGATCAGTGCATCGAGAGACACTGAGATCTTCTGTGTCTCCGTGGGATTCCTTCAAGGATTAATGGTCTATTAACTAGTTTCTACTCCGGGACTGTGAGTGCTATGAAGTGTGGAGGTGGGTGTGTCCAGGTTCTTTCCTATGAATACGGGAGTGAGGCAAGGATGCCTGCTTGGTCTATCACTTTTTAACAGTTGCATGGACTGGGTATTAGGTAGAGTTGTAGACCAAAGTCATTGTGGAGCATCTCTCGGCAATACTGAGATTACATATCTTGTTTTGCAGTAATCTTTGCAGGGATGCAGTGATGCAGTAATCTTTGCTGAGATACTGAAGGTTCTGCACGAAGAGGCGAAGCCCCTGGGACTTAGGGTTTCGTAACCCAAGACCAAGATTAAGGATTTGGAGGCCTACTGGATGAAACAGTAGTCTGTTCATGCATGTGGCGAGGTCATTAAGATCTCAGAAAATTTCACATGTCTTTGTAGTGTAGTGCGTAACGACGGTGGGTTGAGCTACGAAGCTGCAGAGTTGATCGGTCCGGCCCACGGCGTTATGGACTCGCTTAACACGAGTATTTGGCATTCTCGGTACCTGTGCAGACGTAAAAAGATTCGGATTTTCAAGACGCTGAAGATTCCTGTCTTACTCTGCAGATGAAGAGGCGAAATGATTTATTTGGTACTAGATGCATTCGCAGGATCTTGGGGTACTATTGGTACTATGACTTTGTGTAAAATCAGCAATTGCCCAGTGATACTGATTCGAGGCCAATTACCAGCATAATCCGTCAACGCCATCTGCAACTAAATGGGCATGTGGCACGCTACACGGAAGCCGATCCTGCATATTGGGATTTCTCCGAAAGGGATAATCCAGCATGGAGGAATCGAAGGGGACGTCTACAGGACTCACGGCTGCGGCAAGTCGGTGCCTTTTGCTGAGAGTTATATGGAACGGGAAGGGAATCTGCACGGAGACTCGCGAGGCGTGACCACCTGGAGTGGTGTCATAGAGTAGGAAAGTCGACTCGCCCCCAGGCGTGTGCCCTCCATGATATATATATATATATATATATATATATATATATATATATATATATATATATATATATATATATATATATATATATATATATATATATATATATATATATATATATATATATATATATATATATATATATATATATATATATATATATATATATATATATATATATATATATATATATATATATATATATATATATATATATATATATATATATATATATATATATATATATATATATATATATATATATATATATATATATATATATATATATATATATATATATATATATATATATATATATATATATATATATATATATATATATATATATATATATATATATATATATATATATATATATATATATATATATATATATATATATATATATATATATATATATATATATATATATATATATATATATATATATATATATATATATATATATATATATATATATATATATATATATATATATATATATATATATATATATATATATATATATATATATATATATATATATATATATATATATATATATATATATATATATATATATATATATATATATATATATATATATATATATATATATATATATATATATATATATATATATATATATATATATATATATATATATATATATATATATATATATATATATATATATATATATATATATATATATATATATATATATATATATATATATATATATATATATATATATATAGCTATATGAATAATTATACAGGTTGTAAACATTACCATCACTGACAAAACAGTTGCTAATATTCTTATCTTTTCCTCAGCCACTGGACCAAAACAAAGATTCTGGCTTAGACGAAGATTATGGTCTCAGAGAGGGGCCAGAACGAGCCAACGGGAAGGCAAAAGGACATGCGCAGGGAAACGGACAGGGGAATGGACCAGCAAATGGGCAGGGAGTAGGGAAGGGAAAAGGGGAGGCAGTCGGACTGGTTAACGGAAATGGGCAAGGTAACGCATATGGGCTGGGTAATTTGCGAGGACTGGAACCAGAACGAGCCAACGGGAAAGCAAAAGGACATGCGCAGGGAAATGGACCGGCAAATGGACAGGGAGTAGGAAAGGGAAACGGGGTGGCAGTCGGACTGGTAAACGGAAATGGGCAAGGTAACGCATATGGGCTGGGTAATTTGCGAGGACTGGAACCAGAACGAGCCAACGGGAAGGCAAAAGGACATGCGCAGGGAAATGGACTGGCAAATGGACAGGGAGTAGGGAAGGGAAACGGGGAGGCAGTCGGACTGGTAAACGGAAATGGGCAAGGTAACGCATATGGGCTGGGTAATTTGCGAGGACTGGAACCAAAACGAGCCAACGGGAAGGCAAAAGGACATGCGCAGGGAAACGGACAGGGGAATGGACCAGCAAATGGGCAGGGAGTAGGGAAGGGAAAAGGGGAGGCAGTCGGACTGGTAAACGGAAATGGGCAAGGTAACGCATATGGGCTGGGTAATTTGCGAGGACTGGAACCAGAACGAGCCAACGGGAAAGCAAAAGGACATGCGCAGGGAAATGGACAGGGGAATGGACCGGCAAATGGACAGGGAGTAGGAAAGGGAAACGGGGTGGCAGTCGGACTGGTAAACGGAAATGGGCAAGGTAACGCATATGGGCTGGGTAATTTGCGAGGACTGGAACCAGAACGAGCCAACGGGAAGGCAAAAGGACATGCGCAGGGAAATGGACAGGGGAATGGACCGGCAAATGGACAGGGAGTAGGGAAGGGAAACGGGGAGGCAGTCGGATTGGTAAACGGAAATGGGCAAGGTAACGCATATGGGCTGGGTAATTTGCGAGGACTGGAACCAGAACGAGCCAACGGGAAGGCAAAAGGACATGCGCAGGGAAATGGACAGGGGAATGGACCGGCAAATGGACAGGGAGTAGGGAAAGGAAACGGGGAGGCAGTCGGACTGGTAAATGGAAATGGGCAAGGTAACGCATATGGGCTGGATTTTGGGCGAGGACTGGGATTGGAGCTGGTCGAGGAATAAGGAGAACAACAAGAGCAGAGATTTGGACAGAAGCCCGGAGAAGGATAGGGCATCTGATGGTAAGTTTCATATTGTGTGTGTGTGTGTGTGTGTGTGTGTGTGTGTGTGTGTGTGTGTGTGTGTGTGTGTGTGTGTGTGTGTGTGTGTGTGTGTGTGTGTGTGTGTGTGTGTGTGTGTGTGTGTGTGTGTGTGTGTGTGTGTGTGTGTGTGTGTGTGTGTGTGTGTGTGTGTGTGTGTGTGTGTGTGTGTGTGTGTGTGTGTGTGTGTGTTCCATTGTTTGATCTGCTGCAATCACAGAGGAGACTGCCAGACGTTACCATACGGAACGAGCTCAGAGCTCATTATTTCCGATCTTCGGATAGGCCTGAGACCAGGCACACACCACACGCTGGGACAACAAGGTCACAGCTTCTTGATTTACCCTCCCCAGATAGGAAACGCATTGTCGTGGTGAGAGGGCTTGCGTGCCCCTATGACCTGGTGAGCTAGGCTAGAGGGGGCTTAGGCACCTGCGCTACCCTTTCGAGGGGGAGAGGGCTACCAATGCTAGTAAAGTCGCCAGTGAGGGGCTAGATTAATTAGTTCTACGTAGGCTGCCAGTGGACCAGCGGAGCCACCCGCTGGAGGGATCGTCCAATAGGGGTCGTCCTCTGCTGGATGGTTGGGTGTCCAGACTGGGATACTTTGGTAGGGGAGTCTCAGCTCTGTCTTTGACAAACATTCGTATCATGTGGGGCCTTTTTTTAAAACGACTGGTTCGCATGGGGACGAGGTACCCCGTCCACGGCAGCCAGCGCTCGCTCTCATTGTAGTCCTAGTAGGTGGTTTCCCTTGCCCCTGGAGCTATTTTTTCGTGTAACTTTATACATATGGTTAAACACAAAAAACTATCAGGTTCTCGTGAGGTTGCTGACCTGCCCTGCAAGACGTCATCTTCAGGTCTGAGTAGGGAGGAGGATTCCCCTCCACAAGTGCCTCCCAAAGCAGGTGCCTGCTCTGGGAGTCCTTCTGAGGGACGTATCTCTGCTAGTTTCGATTCTCTTTTGATGGTAAATGTAAATCCATATTTTTCTTATCAAGCCTTGCACTACCTTCTCAAGGTGTATGGCACAGTCTCCGTATTCGACTTGTTTACGATAAGGACTTTCCATCTAACCGCTGCTATGTAACGTTTCTGTCATGCGATGAAGCCCGTTTGGCTGTAGAACATGTAGCATCCCTGCCCCTTGCTGGCTCTTACTTTAAAACAGAACTTCTCCAATCTCGCAATATTTCGGACAGTGACACGGACTACATCCCAAATCTTTTTGACCATCATTCAGAGAATTCAATTCCTGAAGTACGCCAGATCCCGCCTCCTCGTTGGTTTGTGGCGTACTATAGAAATGGGCCTGGGAATTTCATCCATGCCTTCCGGTATCTTGCCAAGGAAATCGGCACGATTCTTGAGGAGAATCTGAAGAAGTACGGGAAGGGGGTGCTCGTGCGAGCTAAAGATGTTACACAGGCGAGGATGTTACAACATCTCCCATGCCCTACTGACAGCATGTATGAGACCGTGAAGGCTCAACCTACTTTTAATTATAGTAAAGGTTGTGTGTATAGTCAGGATATTTACGAATTTTCGGAAGAGGAAATACTGGCTATGTGTCCTAAGTCAGTCCAAAAGGTGACTAAGATGAGGAATTCTACCAACATGGTCTTTCTCACCTTCTTTGGTTCCACCCTTCCAGAACGTGTTCATATCGGTCGTAACAATCTTAGGGTGAGGCGGTTTGTTTCTCGCCCTCTTCAGTGTTTCTCTTGCTATGGGTACGGTCAAGGTAAAAGCTCCTGTAAAGAAGCTTCTCGATGTGGTAATTGCTCTGCACTAGATTCACACTCTGAAGAGTGTTGCAATGCTGCAGCTGACTGTTTCCGTTGCCGTGATGCTCACCAGGTACGTTCCAGGCAATGCCCCAAGTATCGTCTGGAGCAGGACATTTTACAGCTTGCTAACAGCCAATTTATCAGCCTTTGTAGTGTACGACGCGAACTCCTGTACCGTCAGAAGGATGGTACTGATGCGACATCCTATCCTTCATTGGCCGTTCGCTCTTCAGCTGAGTCTGCGGACCGAAGATGACAACTTCTGCTATCTCTCGCTCTGTTGGGGCGGGTGATCCTGTTCATTTGGCCAATAGGTTTGTCCTTTTTTCCGATGACTCGGTTGAGTCATCTCTTAGAAGTGACGAGAGTAATTCGGACTTGAGCAAAGTTACCCATGTAGTAGATGTCCATTTGCCACCTGTATCACCTAAGCCTTTGAAGGGCCTGACCAAACGGCACCGCTCACGGTAAACAATCTAAGGTTTCTCCCGGTGCACTTGATCATGAGTCCTCCAGGGACCGCTCTGGAATTGCACCTCCAGTAGTTTTTGTCCAGCCTTCTGTGACGCCCTCCGTCTCAGATCGAGCTTCTTGTGATGAGGATGGTCTTAACATGGAGACGTCCGATGATATTGTCACAGCCGACCCTCGTAGACCCACTGTTTCGAAAAGTGCAGTCCAGCCTGACCCTCGTCCTCCAATGACCGGTAGAAATGATGATGGTTCCCATCATTCTCTGGTAGGACGAAAGGCAGCGGTCAAACGACCCGGCACATCACAACTCCCGGTGTCTTCTCGCTGGTTGATTATTTCTAGTCAGGTGAGTCACGGGTCATCTTCAAGCTTCTACAGTGGAACTGTAGAGGCCTTCGCTCCTCCTGGGGGGAACTCCGAGCTTTACTGTTGGAGTTCTCTCCAGCCTGTGTACCTCTACCAGTGATTATGCTAGGTGATAGTTCTTATTCTAGTCCTCCTGGCTATCGTGCCTATTTTAGCACTCCTTTCCCCGAACAGGGCCACCACGGTGGCACAGCTATCCTAGTCCTTCAAGACATACCTGTTGTCAACTTGCAACTCAACTCCTTTTTTCAGGTGGTTGCTGTTAAGATTTTTATGGGACGAACCTACATTATTTGCAGTTTATATCTCCCTCCTCGGGTTCCTGTCTACAGGGTTGAGCTTGACAGTCTCATGCGTCAGCTGACTTGACCTTTCTTCTTGTTGGGAGATTTTAACGGCCGTCACCCATTTTGGGATGAAGGTGCTAGTAATCGTCGTGGGGCTTTAATCGATTATTTTATTGAGGATGAGGGATTGGAGGTTTTAAATTCTGGGAATGTTAGACATTTCTACAGTCCTACTGGGACTTTTACAGCTATTGATCTTTCTCTGTGTACATCTAATTCTCTCCTTGATTTTAATTAGCGGGTCCTACCGGATTTACACGGTAGTGACCACTTCCCGATGTCATTACAATCTGTGAACTCTGAGCCACAGTCCGGCCCCCACGCTGGGTTTTAGACAAGGCAGATTGGCCTCGATTCACAGACCTTAGCTCTTTTATCCGTCCGCTGGCTGACTTTTCTACTTGTGCTGAGATTGTTGATTATTTTACCGATTTTTTACATTCAGTAGCGCTTCAGACAAGCCCTAGGACGTCCGATCGCTTTACTAAGCGTCCCGTTCCTTGGTGGAACGAACCATGGACTAACGCTGTGAAAGCGAAACGGGCAGTGTCTGGAAGCTTTTCGACGCTGCCGAGCTCGGTCCCGCCGCGTTTTGAAAGAGGCACAAAGAGCCTCTTGGGAAGCCCGTGACTCTTCCATAAACGTCCGCACCCCTCTAACGGATGTCTTCAACAAAGTCCGCCGCATTGCTGGGAAATATTCTGCTCCTTCTCCACCAATTTTGTTGTCTGTTGAGCGGACGGTGGCAGACCCTAGGACTGTCGCCGACCTCTTTGCGGAGCATTTTGCCAGTGTTTCCCGGAGGCATCCGGCAGCCCCGGGCGCACGTCCCCGCCAGAGAATGGAATCTCTCGGCATAAACTTTTCTTCCGCTGGAGGGGAGTTTTATAATGTCCCTTTCTCTGCTTCCAAGTTAAGGCTTATGTGGTACTTGGAGAGGGGGAACTACTTGTCATCTGTACAGTATGGTTTCCGAAAAATGAGGTCTACTACTGATGCTCTTATATCCCTGGAGTCTTGTATTTGTGCGGCTTTTGCAAAACACCACCACCAGGTAACCGTTTTTTTTTTGTTTTTTTTTTATCTGGAGAAGGCCTACGACACATCTTGGTGTCATGGTATTTTACGTTACTTGTAATATTTTGGCCTCCGTGGCCACCTTCCTATTTTTATTCAGCAGCTTTTATCTAGACGTCTTTTACGGTTTCGAGTGGGGAGTGTTATCTCCGATGCTACTGCTCTAAATGACGGTGTCCCACAGGGAAGTATTCTTAGTGTTACGGTATTCACAGATGCCATAAATGGTGTTATAGATACTCTACCGGATGGCGTTCACAGCTCCTTATATGTGGACGACTTGTGCATCTCTTTTGCTGCCGCTAGGATGTCACTGTTCGAGCGCCAGCTCCAACTGGCTATCAATAGGGTGTCCGGTTGGGCCAACATGAACGGTTTTCGATTCTCCACCGGGAAGACCGTAGACGTGCATTTTTGTCACAACCGTGGTGTACATCCAGACCCTGTTTTATATTTAGCCAATAGACGCCTTTAATGTGTAGAGGCGACTCGATATCTTGGCTTATTGTTTGACAACCTTCTTACATGGGTTACCCATTTCCGTTTTGTTAAAGCGTCTTGCAGGACGGCACTATCCCTTCTTCGGCTTTTAAGTCACACCTCTTGGGGTGCGGACAGGTACACTCTGCTGCTTCTTCACAGAACACTTATACTTCCCAACCTGGAATACGGCTGTGAGATCTACTCATCCGCAACGGATGCACGGCTACGCACGCTTGACTCCGTGTATCATGCTGGGGTCCGCTTGGCTACAGGTGCATTTCGGACATCTCCAATACCTAGCCTATTAGTGGATGCTGGTTTCTGGCCGCTCGACCTCCGGCGCCAGTCTTCGATGCTCCGGTGTTGGTTTCGCAACCACCGTCTTCCTGATTCTGTCCCCTGTTTGTCATTATTGCGGGACTCGCGTTCGCAGGCATATGTCACTCGACCGAGTCTACCTAAACCTTTTGGCCTTCGAGTGGTAAACCTCATAATGGACTTGTCAATCGATCCCACTCCTGTCTACTCTTTCCGGCTCCCACGAGTTGGTTATTGGCAGCTTCCGGTTGTCTCAATATGCCCTCCTGCCATGGATCGCAAGAAGGATTTTCCAATAACTTTGTCCCACACACGGCTTTTAGAACACTTTTTTATCCATTCTAATGATATTCCTGTTTTTACTGATGGTTCAAAATCCAACGCAGGCGTTGGATTTAGTGTTGTTTTCCCCTCTTTTTATCGGTGTGGCAGCCTTCCTTCAGTGGCATCCGTCTTTACTGCGGAGCTAAATACCATAGTCCTATCTTTACAGGTAATTTTTACTCTCCCGGTTTCGTGTTTTACAATTTTTAGTGATTGTCACAGTGCTCTTACTTCTCTCTCTTGCACTATATCATTTAACCCTTTGGTTTTATCAGCCCTGGAGTGGGTATATCTTCTTACTCAACGAGCATATCGTGTTGGGTTCTGTTGGGTCCCTGTTCACGTAGGTGTTCCCGGGAATGAACACTCAGATCGCCTTGCTAAAGAGGCAGCGCTGCATCTCCTGCCCCTGTTCCGTTTCGAGACCTATTTCATTACATTCGTGTGGCGATTGCAGCAATTTGGCAGAGGAGATGGCTAACGGAGGTCTCAACCTCGAAAATGGGAGAGATCACTACAGCCACAAACCGTGCATAAACTTTATTAGCGCGATTGCGCATAGGTTACACGTACCTTACACAAAGGTACCTGCTGACCAGGGACCCTCAACCTTACTGTGATGCCTGGTGCCGCTCACCGTGCGGCACCTGCTGGTAGAGTGCCCTAGTTCGATCGAGGTACGACACCGCTACCTCTACCGGTGTCGCGGTAGAGGTAGAGGTACCTATAAACGTCATGGGCCCAGGCCATGACGTTTATAGGTACCTGGGAGAAGCTGGGCTCCTCCCCAAAGTGTGAATTTTATTTCATTTTATTATATGTATTTCTATTGTTTTATTTAACTATTGTAATTTTAGTATTTTTAGTTGCCTTTATATTATTGTTATTAATTGTTTTTAATTCTTCGTCAATATTGTCTTAATTAAAATTTTTGTAAAGGCGCTATATGACCTCTGTGGTTGCGGCGCCTAAAATTAAATCCATCCATCCATCTCGATTTATATCCCCTACCTACTCACTGCTAGATGAACAGGGGCTACACGTGAAAGAAGACACACCTAAATATCTCCACCCGGCCAGGGAATTGAACCCCGGTTCTCTGGCTTTTGAAGCCAGCGCTCTAAGCACTGAGCGTTTACCTATGGTTGTCTAGTAGTTACCCAACCATCTGTACGTAGTGAACCAACATTACCTAGGTCCAGCTTGCAAAAGATTTAGAACCCTTGAGTTGGAATACATTGGGTAAGGAGTATTCCTTATGAAACGAAATTAATCTCTTAAAATTCATATTCCTTTAGGTTTAGAAAGACGCATGATGAAAAGAATCCTGATGGACATTTTATTTAGTTTAGTGAATATAAGAAAATTTAATAAAATTTAATTTATATCCTTAGAAAATGGAATATAATCAAAATTCTTAGAGTCAGTAACCAGAATTGAAGAACTAACGTGTTCAAGTTTGAAGTAAATATTAGGTACAATAAAGAGATAGGAAGAAATTGGTAGATAAATGGAACACACACAGTAATCAGGTTGTTAGTACTGCCTTTAGAGATCTTAAAAAAGAGATTCGAGCAATATATGGATGAAGATTGTAAATAGAATTATGTAGGTATATTGCCTGCAGGGGCTTTCTACGTATATACCTGATAACTTCATGCAACTTCCTTCATTTTACTTATGTTCTCCGTATGTTTGTCATAACGCACTAAATAAACCCTCAAAAAAGCTGCTTTGAAACCTATTAAATGCATTCTAGTATTAATGGTGATACATGTCTCTGTTAGTGAAATGGACACTGTGTATGGTTTGCTTACTATGCTTGTAGGCTACGTAGAAAAAAAATGTGATGAAATGTACCAATTTTAATAGCTTCAAAACGTCTATTGTCTTTTGAGCTAAAATTGATAATAAGCAAACAAATGATAAGTGAATAAACCATGTTAAAAACTAAGATTTCGCTTGTAACAAGAATGGTGTTATTCTAATATGTATCCTTTCTTCCCAAGGAATCGTCTGCAGTGCGTGATGCTCTCAGCAGGTGACAACACGCTGGGTCCTTGACAGAGAACAACACATCGATGGTACGAAACCATTCAGAATATAGCAATGTGGTCAGCCCACAAGCTTTAATTTGCTACTTTCTTTCACTTTCATTTCTCTACTTCTACTGTCCAAACTCTTTATTATCTTCAATCTCTCTATATAAAAAGTAAAGTAAAAAACAAATTGATGTGTGTCTTGATAATTTCCTTGCACGATATATTTTTGTTCACGTCATTACCACGCAATAAGTCAAATGAGCAAAAGCATTATTCATTTAATGAATTACAAATTGCTGCCTTCTACATTTTAATTTATATGCACAATACCAAATAAAAAAATACACAAATAATTGTTATATTTTCCTTATATCGTGATGAGAACACAAACCAAATTTGTGTGTTGAGGGTGCTACTGGAGCATACTGGATGTTTCATTGCAAACAAAAAATGCTTTATGACAATGGTGAGAAAGATTCTGGTGGAAGACCAGACCACCTTGACTCTGAGTGATTTACCACAACTACTCTCAAATTCCAAGGCGCCTAACGGTTGCAAAGTAACAAAAGCTGCTGAGTGACACACTCCCGTTCCTGCAAACTGAAGTCAGTGCACACATGAGCTTGGTGAGCCTTCATAAGCCAAATTACAATCACACAATATTGATACATAATACATTACATAAGTTACACTATGAAAGTTGAAGGCTAGTTCACCAGGATGGTTAGGGAAGGAAGAAAAAAGCCAAAGCTGGCGGTGAACATTAAAATCTCCAAGGATGGATGAATGGATGGATGGATGGATTTTGAGTTAGACGCCGCAACAGCTAAGGTCATTTGGCGCCCTAAAAAATTTTAATCAAGAGAAAAAATATAAAAAAGAATATAAAATAACTAAAAGGAATTAAAAGAATACAATTTAAAGTAGCTAAAACCAAAAAATAAAATAAAATAAAACTAAATAAAACATTAAAATACATATAATAAAATTAAATACAATTCTAAATTTCACAAATTCGGTAGAAGGCCAACCTCTCCCCAAAAAAAAAACAAATCATGGCCACGGGCCAGACACACTGGTCCAAGGACCTCAGATAGGTGATAGACACCGCTATCTCCATCGCGGCACCGATAGAGGTAGCGGTATCGCAGGTCAATCAAGGTAGGGCACTCCACAAGTAGGTGCCACACCGTAAGTGGCACTAGGCAGTCATCACAGTAAGGTTGAGACATCTATTGGCTAGGAATAAATCAAGATTTGGATGGACAACACGCTTACGACAAAAAAAAAAAAATAATGTATAGCTACGGTCTTTGAGGTGGAGAAACGAAAACCATTTATACTGGCTCAATGGGACACCCTATTGATTGCCAGTTTGAGCTTGCGCTCGATCAGTGGCATCCTAGTGGCAGCAAAATATTTACATAAATCATCAACATATAAGGAGCTGTGAACGCCATCTGGGAGAGTATCTGTGGGACACCATCATTTAGACCAGTAGCCTCAGACAGAACACTCCCCACTCGAACCCGTAAATGACGTTTGGATAAAACTGCTGAATAAATATAGGAAGATGGCCACGGAGGCCAAAATCAAACAAGAAACGTTAAATACCATGGCACCAAGTTGTGTCGTAGGCCTTCTTCAGGTCAAAAAATACCGTTACTTGATTGTAGTGATTAGCGAAGGCCTCACAAATAGATGACTTAAGGGATAAAAAGAGCATCAGTAGTAGACCTCAACTTTCGGAAGCCATACTCTACCGATGACAAGTACTTCCCCCTATCCAAGTACCACATGAGTTTTACATTTACCATCTTTTCTAACACTTTACAAACATATAGGACGGTAGTTCGTAGCCTGGAAATGATCTTTCCCAGGCTTCACAAATAGGAGAACCACTGCCACAGCCCAAGAGGATGGAAAATCACCAGTATGCCAAATTATATTATAAAGATTTAATAAAAAAAAAGTAAAAACACTGTCAGATATGTGGCGCAAAAAGGCGTAAGGAATATCATCTGGCTCCGGAGAAGAGTCATGACAATGGGACAAAGTAGTCCGCAACTTGGAGGCATAGAAGGGGACATTGTAAGACTCCCCTCCAGTCGAAGAAAAATTGACCCCAAGAGATTCCATACTCTGGCGGTAACGTGCACAAGGCGCTGCGGGATCCTTTTGGGAAACACTAGTTAATTCTTCTGCGAAGAGGTCGGCGACAATCTTAGGATCTGCCACCGTTTGTCCAGCAGACAACAAGACTGGTGGGGAAAGCGCAAAATACGTCCCAGCAATTCGGCGGACTTTATTGAATAAATCCGTAACATTAATGGAAGAGACATAGGATTTCCAAGAGGCACTTTGTGCCTCCTTCAAAACGCGGCTGGCCTGAGCACTTCAGCGTACAGTGGAACCATGCGTGCTTTGGGGTTTCCATGCGCACGGGTTCGAATCCTGTCCACGGTCCGAGTGTAGGTTGGGTTTCCTCGCTCAGGAGAACGGTTTCCTGGCGGGTGGGCTTTGAGATAGGAGGTACTCCAAAAAGTACCCCCTTTAGCCCATAAATTTTCAAGAAAAGCCCACATGGTATAAGTAAAAAAAAAAAAAAGGACACTGCAGGTCCCCACGATGTCGCAGGAGACGAGAGAAAGCCGCCCGTTTTTCTCTCACAGTGTTGGTGCATGTTCCATTCCATCAAAGAAGAGGACGCTTAGTAAAGCGACGGGACGTTCTAGGGACTGTCTGAAGCCTTGCCAAGGGACGGATAAAAGAGCTAAGTTCAGTGAACCGTGGCCAATCTGCCTTGTCTAAAACCCAGCGTGGAGGCAGGACTGTGGGTCAGACTCCACAGATTCCATTGAAATTGGGAAGTGGTCACTACCATGTAAATTAGGTAGGACCCGCCAATTTAAATCAAGGAAAGAGATTGATGTATTGAGAGAAAGATCAAGAGTTTTAAAAGTTCCAGTTGGACTGTAAAAATGTGTGACATCCCCAGAATATCAAACCTCCAATCCCTCATCCTCAATAAAAGAAGCGAGTAAAACCCTACGAAGATTGGTAGCACCTTTATCCCACAAAGGGTGACGGCGGTTAAAATCTCCTAACAAGAGGAAAGGCAGAATCAGCTCACGCACTAGACCATCAAGATCACCCCTGGAGACAGGAACCCGATGAGGGAAATAAAGACTACAAATAGTGTAGGACCGTCCCAGAAATACTTTGACAGGAACTACTTGAAGGGAAGAACTAAGTTGCAAGGGGACAATAGGAATATCCTGACAGACTAGGATAGCTGTGCCACCGTGGTGGCCCTGTTCAGGAAAAGGAGTGCTAAAAAGGCACGATAGCCAGGAGGACTAGAATAAGAACTATCACCAAGCATAGTCTCTTGTAGAGCTACACAGGCTGGAGAGAATTCCGATAGCAAAGCTCGGAGTTCCCAAAACGAGGCGCGAATGCCTCTACAGTTCCACTGTAGAAGCTTGAAGATGACTATTTAGGTGTAGTGGACGGGCGAGCCTTTTGAAGGGTCTGCCCGTGACTCACCTGACTAGAAATAATCAAATGACGAGAAGACACCAGGAATTGAGATGTGCCTGTTCGATGGACCGCAGCCTTTCGGCCTATCGGTGAGTGATGTGAATTATAACCATTCCTACCAGTCATCGGAGGATGAGGATCAGGCTGCACTGCACTTTTCGACACAGCGGGTCCACGAGGGACAGCTGTGTTATATCATCGGACGACTCCATGCTAAGACCATCCTAATCACATGAAACCCGATCAGAGACAAAAGGTGTCACAGAAGGCTGAACAGAAACCATTGCAGAGCGGTCCCTGGAGGACTCCCGATCATGTACACCAGGAGAAACCTTAGATTGCTTTGGCTGAGCTAAATATATCGACTCCGTAGAGCCGCGGTGCCGCTTGGTCAGGCCCTTCAAAGGCTTAGGCGATACAGGAGGAAAATGGACATCCACTACATGGGTCACTTTGGTCAAGTCCGGAGGATTTCCGTCACATCTTTCAGATGACTCAACTATGTCGTCGGAAAAAAAAAGCAAAACTATTAGCCAAACAAACAGGACCACCAGCCCCAACAGAGCGAGAGGTACCAGAAAGAGTTGTCTTTGGACCCGCAGGCTCAGCTGATAAGCGAGCGACCAATGAAGCATGGGATGTCGCACCAGTACCGTCCTTCTGGCAGTAAAGGAATTCATGGCGGGCACTACCAAAGGCTGATGAACTGAATATTAGCTAGCTGTAAAATATCCTGCTCCAGGTGATATCTTGGGCATCGCCTGGAACGTACCTGGTGAGCATCGCGGCAATGGAAACAATAAACAGCAACATTACAATGCTCCTCAGAATGTGAGTTTAACGCTGAGCAATTTCCACATCGAGAAGCTTCCTTGCAGGAGCCAAAAAGCAGGAACCAGAAAAGGTGAGAAGGACCATGTTGGAGGCATTCCTCATCTTAGTCACCTTTTGGACTGAGCTAGGACACATAGCGAGTATTTCATCTTCAGAGAACTCAAAAAGGTCCTGACTATAATCACAACCTTTACTATAATCAAAAGTAGGATGAGCCTTCACGGTTTGAAACATGCTGTCAGTAGGGTATGGAGATGTTGAAACATCCTCGCCTGCATAATATCTTTAGCCTGCACGAGCACCCCTTACCGTACTTCTTTAGATTTCCCTCAGGAATTGTGCCGATTTCTTTGGCCAGGTACCTGGAGGCATGGATGAAATTCCCGCACCCATTTCTGTAGTACGCCACAAACCAACGAGTAGGCGGGATCTGGCGGACTTCAGGAACTAAATTCTCTAAATGGTGGTCAAAAATATTTGGGATGTAGTCTGTGTCACTGTCTGCAATATTGCGAGAGTGAAGAAGTTCGGTCTTAAAGCCAGAGTAAGCAAGAGACAGGGATACTACATGTTCTAAAGCCAAACGGGCTTCATCACACTACATAAACGTCACATAGCAATGATTAGATGGAAAGTCCTTATCATAAACAAGTCGAATGCGTAGAACCGTGCCATACGCCTTGAGAAGGGTATGCAAGGCATCATCATAAGAAAAAGATGGATTAACATTTACCATCAAAAGGGAGTCCAAACCAGCCGAGATGAGTCCATCAGAAGAACTCCCAGAATAGGAGATTGCTGTGGGAGGCCCTTGTGGAGGGGAATCCTTCTCCCTACTCAGACCTGAAGATGACATCTCGCGGGCCAGGTGAGCCACCTCACGAGAACCTGATATTTTTTTTTATGTGTTTTCCCATAAACATACAGTAACACAAAATATTAGGTCCAGGGGAAAGGGAAACCACCTACTGAAACTACAATGGGAGCGAGCGCTGGCTGCTGTTGACGGGGTACCTCGTCCCCATGTGGACCAGTGGTTTTAAAAAAAGGCTCCACATGATGCGATGTTTGTCCACGACAGAGCTGAGACCCCCCTCCCAAAACATCTCAACCTAGACACCCAACCATACAACACAGGACGATCCCTCTTGGACGATTCCTCCAGCGGGTGGCTCCGCTGGTCCACTGGCAGCTTACGTAGGATCCATTAAGTCTGGCCCCTCACTGGCGACCTTACTAGCATGGGTAGCCCTCTACCCGTCGGAAGAGCAGAGCAGGGGCCAAAGCCCCCTCTAGCCTAGTTCACCAGGTCACAGGGGCACGCAAGCCCCCCCACCACAAGGCGGTTCCCATCTGAGGGGCTCTCCATGGATGGATATCTCCGTGAAAAGATAGAGGGATAAAATTTTAAATAGAAGCTAAATAGTCAAATAGTTAAAGAATATACTATAGTCAGAGGAATTACAGAAGATATATACATAACAGATGAATTTAGTTAGAGAGTGACAATTGAGTCGAAGCAAGGTGGAGGTGGATTCAAGAGCGTAGGCACAAGAGCAAGTTAAGTCGTTGCGCACATAGACGCAACATCCAGCTTTGGGGCAAAAATGAGGATAGAGAAAGTAGGAAGGAACAGAGAAGGGGCTACCGTTAGTTGCCTCAGACAGCTGTGATTTGTGAGGAAAAGAAGATAAGGTTTAGTAGAGAAGAGGTGGTGTTCTACAGATTGGAAAATTAGATCTAATGTATCATGCCTAATTTATCTGGACTGCTTCCTCAAACGTTATGTGCTATCAATAGTATAGCACAACTTTCGGGCTTATCTAGTAATTAGTACCTACCAGACGTTAGAATCATAAAAAAATAGCTATGTACTCATAGATTATAAACTGTTTACGGTATTAGTGCCTTCATCGTGTGTCTCACAACGCGCCATTCGGCAACTTCAGTTCTCCTGGCCAAAGCTCTTTCTCATTCACCACCCACTGCTCACACGGTAGCACTGAAGTTTCGGTGCATCGAACAAGTCTATTTTCTTTCGCGTTAAAGAGAGTTTCTTGTCATTTCAGTCTTGTTTTCAGTGTGTATTTTGCGTGTCGGTCAGGGAGACTACCTTTTCTCGGGTACAGTGTGGTATTTTCTTACATTCTGTTGTCGCTGATGTTGCTTTATCTCCGGTGCGGTTCCTTCTCCATCTGAAAGGTTATGGCCCATCTCTCTGCCTACCTATCTGTGTCGCCAGTGACAACACAACTCCTTTTACTGGGAGATTGTGGTGTGTCGCCTGGCCTCTCCTACGTTGCTGTGAGACCGGTGACAAACTTTATTTTTCCTTTTTATAAGGGTTAATATCTAGCCCTTAAAAGGCGAGTGGTGAAATTGATGTTGTGCCTACTTGGTAGGTAAATTTCTCACATTAAAATTGTTACGACTCTGGAGTTAGCCTGACTGGGTTCCCACAATGGCTGGGGCACCTTACACTTAATACGTTAAACTACTCATATAAAAGTTCTAAACATTAACATAATTAAGTGAAGAGTAATCAGACTTTGCTGCAAGTTTAACGCAAGGGCAACTCAAGGGTGTAAGATAAATAAAAAAAAATAATAAGGAAAGATTAAGAGAAGGAATTTAAATTCTTAACATAATAAGGAAAAGTTAACTTAATAAAAATAAAAATTAAAATTAAAGCCGTAGAGAGTTAGAGTTATGGTGATCACGTCCAAGTAAATAATATATAGGCAGTCGCAAAAATATAACACCTCAAAAATATAATAAATCAGGAATAAATGCAAACACACATGCTTAATACCAAAATATACACCACTCACTTGGCGTCAGCACCACCTGCAGCACACAGTCACATACACAACAGAAATAACTCTTCAACTCCAAGAAATATAATAATCAAGCTGCTCAGGGATGTAAAAAATAATATATGAGACATTACAAAAATAAGTAATAAGGACAACCCTTATTAAAGAAAGGTTAATAAGTAAATAATCACAACACAAACTAAGTCTTATCCTCCCTCAGGTTAATACACACAATAATAGATAAATCATAAAAAAATATTACGATTGCTATGTAATGCAGAAAAAAATTAACATTCAAACACTCCCTTGACAACATCACACAAAGGCAAGCGTCCCACGTGCTGCACCAAGATAAATTCAACAAAAATATGGTTAACACCAAAACACCAAAATATTTTCACGTCCATCAGCGGGGGAGGATGAGCGCCTTTACAAGATTCAAACAGTCAGTCAGTCACGGGAAGTAGCGCAACCCGCAAGGCACATCAACTATTGCCCACCTCCGCCTGGGCCACACCACGCTCAGTGCTCACGTGCATCGCCTACGTCAGTCTTGTGACCCCTTCTGCACTTGGTGTAGGACTACCCCTGAGGCCATGGAACATTTCCTGCTTCAATGTCCACGCCTCCTTTCAACATACTGCATTACTCTCGCCCTGCTGGCCATCACAACATTCGACCTGCCCACCCTCCTGGCGGCCTCAGGAGTCCACTCCTCCTGGCAACCTGCTGTCCTTCGCCTTACTTGTGCCTTCTTGAGGAAGACTGGCCAGCTACCACGCCTGTGATACCCACACAAGACTAACCTATGGCTCATAAGGATTCAAAAGAGGTCACGAAAATCTATGGATCCTTATGAGCCCTGGGGTAGTCCTTTGTGGGTATCAGAAGTGTGGTAGCTGGCCGGTCTTCCTCAAGAAGGCACAAGTAAAGCGAAGGACAGCAGGTTGCCAGGAGGGGTGGACGCCTGAGGCCGCCAAGAGGGTGGACAGGTTGAGTGTTGTGATGGCCAGGGCGGAGAGCTGGGAGCGTAATACATTATGTTGAGAGAGGAAGCGTGGGCATTGAAGCAGGAAATGTTCCATGGCCTCAGGAGTAGTCCTACACCAATGACAGAAGTGGTCACGAGACAGTCGACGTATACGATGCAATATATATATATATATATATATATATATATATATATATATATATATATATATATATATATATATATATATATATATATATATATATATATATATATATATATATATATATATATATATATATATATATATATATATTTACATTACAAGGGCACCGGCCAAGGGAAAACAAAGCGCTGCAAAAAAAATCCCGCTGGTTGCCAGGCCCTGTTAAGAAGAAAGTAGGAGAAAGAGAAAAAACAAAAAAATCTAAAAGGAGGGTCCAGTTAACGTAAGAGGTGTCTTGACACTCCTCTTTTGAAAGAGTTTAAGTCATAGGCAGGTGGAAATACAGACACAGGTAGAGAGTTCCAGAGTTTACCAGTGTAGGGAATGAAGGAGTGAAGATACTGGTTAACTCTTGCATTAGGAAGATGGACAGAATAAGGATGAGAAGAAGTAGAGAGTCTTGTGCAGCGAGGCCGCAGGAGGGGGGAAGGCATGCAGTTAGCAAGTTCAGAAGAGCAGACAGCATGAAAACAGCGGTAGAAGACAGATAAAGATGCAACATTGCGGCGGTGACTTAAAGAATCAAGACAGTCAGTTAGAGGAGAAGAGTTGATAAGACGAAAAGCTTTAGATTCCACCTTGTTTAGTAAAGCTGTGTGTGGATCCCCCAGACATGAGAGCCATACTCCATACACGGGCGGATAAGGCCCTGTACAGAGCAAGCAGCTGGGAGGAGAGAAAAATGGACGAAGACGCCACAGGACACCTAACTTCTTGGAAGCTGATTTAGCAAGAGTAGAGATGTGAAATTTCCAGTTTAGATTTTTAGTGAAGGATAGACCGAGTGTGTTTAATGTAGAGGAGAGGGAAGTTGAGTGTTATTGAAGAAGAGAGGATAGTTGTCTGGAAGGTTATGTCGAGTAGATAGTTGTAGAAATTGAGTTTTGAGGCATTGAACAAAACCAGGTTTTCTCTGCCCCAATCAGAAACAAGTGAAAGATCAGAAGTTAGGCGTCCTATAGCATCTCGCCTTGAGTCATTTAATTGTTGTTGGGTTGGGCGTCTGTTGAACGCTGTTGAATAATGCAAGGTGGTATCATCAGCATAGGAGTGGATAGGGCATTGAGTCAGATTTAGGAGATCATTGATGAATAATAGAAAGAGAGTGGGTGATAGGACAGAACCCTGTGGAACACCACTGTTGATAGTTTTAGGGAAGAACAGTGACCGTCTACTACAGCAGCAATAGAACGATCGGAAAGGAAACTGGAGATGAAGGTACAGAGAGAAGGATAGAATCCGTAGGAGGGTAGTTTAGAAATTAAAGATTTGTGCCAGACTCTATCGAAGGCTTTCGATATGTCAAGGCCGACAGCAAAGGTTTCACCGAAGTCCCTAAAGAGGATGACCAAGATTCAGTTAGGAAAGTAAGAAGATCACCAGTAGATCTGCCTTTACGGAAACCATACTGGCAATCAGAGAGAAGGTTGTGAGCTGATAGATGCCTCATTATCTTCCTATTAAGGATAGACTCAAAGGCTTTAGAAAGGCAGGAAATCAAAGCTATAGGGCGGTAGTTAGAAGGATTGGAGTGGTCACCTTTTTAGGGACAGGTTGAATGTGAGCAAACTTCCAGCAAGAAGGATAAATAGAAGTAGAGACACAGATGAAAGAGTTTGACCAGGCAGTGAGCGAGTTCGGAAGCACAGTTTTTGAGAACAACAGGAGGGACTCCATCCGGACCGTAAGCCTTCCGAGAATCAAGGCCAGAGAGGGCCAGGAAAACGTCTTTATAAAGAATTTTAATTTTAGGGATGAAGTAGTCAGAGGGTGGAGGAGTAGGAGGAATATGCCCAGAATCATCCAAAGTTGAGTTGGTAGCAAAGGTTTGAGCGAAGAGTTCAGCTTTAGAAAAGAAGAGACAGCTGTAGAGCCATCTGGATGAAGTAAAGGAGGGAAAGACGAAGAAGTAAAGTTGTTAGAGATATTATTGGCTAGATGCCAGAAATCTCGAGAGGAGTTAGAATTGGAAAGACTTTGACATTTTCTATTGATGAAAGAGTTTTAGTAAGTTGGAGAATAGATTTGGCATGATTACGGGCAGAAATATATAGGGCATGAGTTTCAGCAGTTGGATGGCTACGGAACCGTTTGTGAGCCGCCTCTCTATCATTGACAGCACGAGAACAAGCAGAGTTAAACCAAGGCTTTTTAGCTTTAGGATTAGAGAAAGTATGAGGAATGTATAGCTCCATGCCAGAGATAATCACCTCTGTTATGCGCTCGGCACAAAGAGAAGGATCTCTGACATGAAAACAATAATCATCCCAAGGGGAAATCAGAATAGTACTGCCTTAGTTCCTCCCACTTAGCAGAGTTAAAATGCCAGAAGCACCTCCGCTTAGGCGGGTCCTGAGGCTGCACTGATGTGATAGAACAGGTAACGGAAATTAGATTGTGGTCGGAGGAGCCCAACGGAGAGGAAAGTTTAACAGAGTAAGCAGAAGGGTTGGAGGTTAGGAAAAGATCAAGAATGTTGGGCGTGTCTCCAAGGCGGTCAGGAATACGGGTAGGGAACTGCACTAGCTGCTCTAGGTCATGAAGGATAGCAAAGTTGAAGGCTTGTTCACCAGGTTGGTCAGTGAAAGAAGATGAAAGCCAAAGCTGGTGGTGAACATTGAAATCCCCTAAAATGTAAAAAAAAAAAAAAAAAAAAAATATATTGTTACGAGTTCACCCCCGGCTGCTGCGGTTAGCTGCTACAGCTCACTAGACGGTTATGCTGGCAAAATCGCCAACTTTGTTACGGTCAGTACAGTGGGGATTATAAATCACTCCACAGAGTCCCCACTACTACAACTCGCAGCCGACGTAACCCTCAGGTTCTTTCAAGGTCGCCAACAGTGTATAATTTCCCCCACTGTAAGGGAATCTCCTCAGCAACTCCTTCTCCTCCTGTACCCAACCAAGTAGAATTTATAAATGGTAGATGTTATGTGTAACAGGACGAGGCCTTAATACCCCATAGAGAAACCGCCCACAAGGACAATTCCACCCACTTCTCTATGATGTATTAATGCCTCTCCACACGCCCTGTCCACAGACTGTGATAACTCATAGACCGGAACAACGCGAGCGATATATTATACTTATACTATCATATCCTACTACAACAAGTGCTTACTAACACCTGTTAGACTGACATCCCTGCCCTACTATTACTGCAATATATGATGTGTACAGCACATCCGGTGATGTACACACAAGCCCAGACACCACCTACGGGTGACACCAGCTTTACACGAGTCCAAATACCCGTCGCAGACAAGTCTGACGGACAACCCTACGCACTACTGGCCGACATGAAGCCTCTCAGCATTCAATAGTGTGTGTGGCTACTACCACTACAATACAGTTTACTACTGAAACTATACAAAAGATGGTGGGGGCACACAGCCACCCAACAAAACACACTGGTGACCACAGCCACCAACAGCAACAACGGGACGAAACAATAACGTGTCCCTCCGCGTCGCCACACCCGAGTGGACGAACGCACAACAGGAAATGCAGCCCCAACCGGCTACACTTTCCTCAGGACAACAAGCCCGTTGTCTTACACAGCCACGGTCTACCCAGTAGCAAGCCAGCTACTCAACAGGAGGGCACAACTCCCAGACCAGTGACTAGCGAGTAACAAGAACAGCCCAGCAACACGAGTTTCCCTAACACTGTGCCAGAACCCAAGAGCGCCTCCGTTGAAGGCTACCTCTGTACTATACACAGTATACTACTGATACTACACAACAGATGGTGGGGCACACAGCCGCCCACCAAACCCACTGGTGACCACGGCCACCAACAAAACAAACAGGACGAGACAAAACGTGTCTCTCCGCGCCGCCCCACCACGAGTGGACGAACGCATAAGAAATGCAGCCAAACTTGCTACACCTCTCCTAGAGCAACAAGCCCGTTGCTCTAACAGTCACGGTCTACCCAGTAGCAAGCCAACTACTCAACAGGAGGGCACAACTCCCAGACCAATGACTAGCGAGTAACAAGAGAAGCCCAGCAACACAAATCTCCATAACAATGTGCCAGACCGACGAGAGTGCGTGTCTATCTCCGCTGAAGGCTGCCTCTGTACTATCGTGATTCGTGAAGCTCGCAGGCGTGCAAAATGGTGGAAACAAAGAGGGGGGGTGTGGCCGCACAGCGGAACAGCAACAGCCCGCGCTTGGGCCAGAGACTATACATATAATATTATTAAATAAAGGGGAAATAATGCGCTGGCCCTCACACGCCCTCCCTTAAAAGAAAAAAAAATTGGAAATAAAAAAAACATTTACAAAAAAAAAAAACATGGAACTGACTAAAGGGAATGGCCCCTGGACAGACAATCGGCCACAATGTGTTCTGCTCCTCTTATTTATCTTACTATGACATTGTACTCCTGGGCTCACTCTGTATGGGGGCCACTTGACAGGCTTTTCGTCCCCAACATCAATATCGTGTGTTTTTAACTGTGTCCTGCCCGGGACACTGCTAAACACAGAGGAGTACTTTCTCAGCCGCCGAAGCAACTCATATTCCTGATCCCCTAAATGGTCAACCTTCTCTTTCAAGAGATGGAGGCTATTCCGTTCCCACTGCCCTGTAGGAACAACAGGTTCAGGCCCAATAACTTCTGGAGCCTCTCCCTCCCGGCAGAAAAATAAAACTGAAGATGCCTCTTGCACGGCAGAACTAAAAGAGCCCTTCTGGCTAGTAGAACGAAAATAGGGCTTCAGCATGTTAACGTGACACAGCTGAGCCCTCTTGCGCCGGTCAGGAGTGACCACCAGGTAGTCGAGGTCACCTACCTTCTTCTCTACAATATAGGGGCCACTATAGCGGGCAGCAAGCGGCTGGCCCTGAAGTGGTAACAGCACGAGCACTTCATCTCCAGGGGCAAAACTCCGATACTCGGCCCTTCGGTCATAATACCCCTTCATACTCTGCTGCTGATTGGGTGAGAAACTCAAGGACTCAGTGGGAGCTTCTCTCACCGCAAATAAGACAAAGGGGACACCCTCGTCCCAATCCTTCTCTCTCTCCATGCAGAAACTCTTGAGCATGGTTTTGAGAGTTTGATGATGTCTCTCCAGGGCTCCCTGAGACTGTGGATGATAAGCACTGGACACAATATGCTTGATCCCCCACGCAGTCATCGTTTCCTTAAACAACTTTGAATTAAAGTTGGTCCCCTGATCGGACTGCAGCTCTGCTGGCAATCCAAAGTGTGTAAAAAAGGTTAACAAAGCCTTCAGCACCACCTTAGAGTGAGTGCTTCTCAGGATACCGCGTGGTAACATCCATTATGGTCAACAGATACTTGTGACCAGCCCTGGTAGTAGGCAGAGGACCTACTATATCAATCAAAACCCTCGTGAAGGGAGGATCAACAGCAGGGATAGGGTGGAGTGGCGCCACAGGGGGTGTCTGATTAGGCTTGCCCACCATTTGACAAGCGTGGCAGCACTTAAGAATTGTGGCTACTTCTCCAGACATGCTGGGCCACCAAAAATTGCGACGCAGGCGAGCAACGGTCTTTCGGATGCCCAGGTGTCCAGCCATGGGCCCCTCATGTGCCAACAGCACAAGTGCCTCACGCAGCTTCTGCGGCACAACTACTTGCAGTAGTTCACCACCGTCACTCTCCTGCCATCTACGACACAACACCCCTTGATGCAAGACAAACTCCTCCCTGCCCTCCAACTCCTCACTTCCCTCACCCACTCGAGCAAAGAAGGAGGCCAACGCCGGGTCCTCCTGCTGCCTACGAATGAGCTCTGCAGGCTCTAGCTGGGTAAGAGAAAGGGGGACTATAGGGTCATGGGGTTGAGGCAACGCTGCAACCCTACGTCCCACACGGCATCGAGGACGGAGAGCTGGCCCAGGCTGCCCCCGCTCCTGCCATGTGATCCGGTGAGTCCTCAGAAGGATCATCACCACCAGCCAGGCAGTCACCAGGCAAGAGAACAGCTCGCTCCCTGCCTCTAAGATGCTCCACAGGGGGAGAAACCTCCAACCCCCCCGCAAAACTGGAAGTCTCCCCACCCTGGGCGCCAACTTCCAACAACCTGCCTGACTTATCATGCTGGGGCCTGTGCTGAACATCAGAGCCCTCAGCCTCCACACCAGGAAGCGACTCAGCACGAGTGCTCTCTTCGGAGTGCTCTGCAGAGTGAGGATAACCATCAAACAACTCAGCTACACCCAACACTCCGTCCTCACTCTCAGCAACAACTCCCAAAGCCGAGTCCGGTGCATAAAAAAGTGACTCTACACCGTCACCGTCAGCCTCTGCACCAGAACTCAATGGTGAGCCCAACACTGGCTCCACCACATCAGCACTGTTACTCCCATCTGGAGTCAATCCCATCGGGCTGCTAGCAACCTCCTGGGTAGTAACAGGCTCTCTCTCAGCCCAGCGGGCCTGAGAGCGGGTAACAACATTTACAGAGTCTTGCACCACTGGCCCAGACTCTTCAGCAACCTCATCCTCATCAGAGGTTGGGATCCATACACGACCACCAGCCAAATCATTCCCAAGCAGGAAGTCCACTCCTGCAACTGGCAGTTCGTCTGCCACTGCTACCTGCGCCGTAGCAGTGACAAGAGGACATGACAGCGTCACCTCAGCCGTCACGAACTCCTCCACAGTGTTAAGTCCACGACACAACACTGCCTTGCTAGACGTCACCTTCCCAGTGACATTTCGGCACACTGACTGCTGTGCTCCCGTATCACGCAGTACAGTGATGGGATACTTGGTGCCATCAATCTCAACAGTGCCTCCACACAGGAAAGGACGGCACCAGTCAAGCTCACTATCCTTAGGTGCGGGCGGGGCAACAGGGGGAGCGACAGGTGGGCCAACCTGCTCTCTCTCCTCCAAACACAACTCAGGCACACGCCGTGCCTTCTCACTTCTAAAGCCTGAAGGAGCAGTCAATTCATCACCACAAACTTTGTCAGGCCACACCAACAAGGCAACTGGTTTCTGCGAGGGCTTTGGAGTTTCAGCTGTTACTAATTTTGGGCAATTGAACTTAAAATGCCCTTTCCCTCGGCAGTGATAACACGTAGGCTGGGAATCTTACTTTGGCGTTTTAGAGGCCGCCTTCCCCGCCGTCCCGTCCTTCGCAGAAAAAGGAGGGGTGGGGGCCTGGGGCTTTCCAAAACCCATTTTACTGCCGAATCCAGTATATCGCCTAAATGGCCTGGAGAGCCCGAGGAAGAACTGCCACCACTCCCTGGGCCTCCCTTAGGACCACCTTCCTTACGACTCCAACTCCCAGGCTGCTGCACAGGACGGTGGGCCAACACATAATCATCAGCCCATGTAGCAGCTTCCTTCAAGGTCCTAAACCTCTTCTCCCTCAACAGAGGTACCAGCTCTTTATCAGCAATATCAATAAACTGCTCCATAACTACTAACTCCTTCAAAGCCTCGAGAGAGTCAACACCCTCGCTAGCAATCCATCTCTCAAACACTTGCTCCAGAGCACACTCGAGGTAGGAGTCACTTGCTCGCTTCCTCTTTCCTCTGAATTGCAAGCGATAGGCTCCTGGTCGCAGCTCATATGCCCGCAAAATGTCAGCCTTAAACTCCTCATAATCATCCAGATCATCATTTGACATTTTATCATAAACATCCAAGGCTTTTCCCTTGAGTTTATTCGCGACCAAGCCTACCCATCTCTCTCGAGACCAAGCAAACTCCTTGGCTTTCCTCTCGAAGCGGACAAACCATTCACCCACCTTAGCCTCATCAAATTCGGGGACTAGCTGGAGACTTTGAACTAAAGTACGCTCAACACTCTGTTCTCCTCCTCCTCCTACACTACCAACAACTCCAGGCGTACTTACTGCATGGCGAGTTCTCTCCCACTCCAACTCTCTATCTTTATCTGCCCTTTCTCTCTCCATCTCCAATCTCATCATCTCCATCTCTCTAGTCTCCTTCTCCGCAGCTAGTCTGTTTGACTCTCGTCTCTCTTCTGCAGCTAATCTCTTCAACTCTCGCCTCTCTTCTGCTTCTATCTCCATTTTCCTCAGTTCCAGCTTTAATCGCAGTTCCTCCAGTCTGGCAGCTGACTGGACACTATCAGCAATACTGCTTGCTGCACTAGATCGTCGGGAGCCTTCCCTGCTTCCGATACTTCCGCCAGGGCTAATATATCCCACATCACCTTCACTGGGACCGCCACGTGCGTTATCATGACACGTAGTAAATGCGTCCTCACTGACCACACGCGCGGCCACCGACTCATCATACCCACGTGGTGAGTCTCGCCGGCTCACACTCGCATCCTCACCCTCCACTGGTGGGGTGAAAAGACCAATAACTCTCTCCATGGTGCTCACAGGGACTCGTTTTCACAAACAATAAAATAATATAAGTAATAATACCCCACACAATAACACTACACACTAAAAAGGCACTTGATTTATCCTGGCGAGGTCGACACTGTTACGAGTTCACCCCCGGTCAGTACAGTGGGGATTATAAATCACTCCACAGAGTCCCCACTACTACAACTCGCAGCCGACGTAACCCTCAGGTTCTTTCAAGGTCGCCAACAGTGTATAATTTCCCCCACTGTAAGGGAATCTCCTCAGCAACTCCTTCTCCTCCTGTACCCAACCAAGTAGAATTTATAAATGGTAGATGTTATGTGTAACAGGGCGAGGCCTTAATACCCCATAGAGAAATCACCCACAAGGACAATTCCACCCACTTCTCTATGATGTATTAATGCCTCTCCACACGCCCTGTCCACAGACTGTGATAACTCACAGACCGGAACAACGCGCGCGGTATATTATACTTATACTATCATATCCTACTACAACAAGTGCTTACTAACACCTGTTAGACTGACATCCCTGGCCTACTATTACTGCAATATATGATGTGTACAGCACATCCGGTGATGTACACACTGTTGGTTGCGGGATGTGTAATGGAGGGCGTGTATGCCTAAGTAAGGAGCAGACATACACGCAGTACACGTAGATTCTTTACTTGTCCTTAGAGCTACAAAGGGTAGGAAATGGCGGCCAGTAGCGACTCGGGAGCACACGCTAACGCGCTAGCTGAATGCGCAGAGAAATACACAGTGTTGCCACATACACGTAATATGCATTAATACAATACATAACCCACATCTCCCCCCCTCCCCTTCTGCGTTCAGAAGTCCACCGGGACTCGAGCGACTGCAGCTGCGGACGCCTTCTCCTGGAGGCGTGGCGACCTGCGGGGCACCACCGTATCAGGTGCCGCCAAGGGAGCAGTGGCGTCCTCCATCGTAGAAGAAGCGTTTAGGGATGGAGCAGGGCGGAGGAAGCGCCTGTTCCTCCACCACACTCGGCCACTGGGCATCTTGAGCAGGTAATCCCGTGACCTGCCAACGCCCATGATGGTGCCAACCTTGTCCCACCGCTGCGTAGTCGGGTCCTGGATCCGAACCACGTCACCTAGCTGCAGGGGTGGAAGAGGCCGACCGTGAGCGTCGTAACGACGTGTGGCATCACGGAGACGGGCAGCAGCTCGACGGTCGCAACTCTCGTCCCTGGCCTGCCACTGTTTCTGGAAGGCACTGGCATGTGCGGGGACGCAAGAGCGTAAAGGGCGACCATACAGGACTTGAGCTGGAGAGCGACCCGTCTGGTTGGGGGTGTTCCGAAGCTCCAGGAGTCCCCTGTCGAACGCCTCACAGTCTATATTGCCAGACGGTGCCACCTTCTGGATGAAGTGCTTCACGGCCTTCACTGCAGACTCGGCATGGCCGTTAGACTGTGGGTAATGGGGCGTCGATGTGTCGTGACGAACTCCCCAGCGCTCGAGGAACGTAGAAAACTCCCGGCTGGCGAACTGTGGGCCACCGTCCGTGCGCAGGCGTACAGGAACACCCAGGTCCCTGAAGAGGCGGCGGAAATGGCGAATGGTGGCAGCAGACGTCGTATCAGCGCCACAGGACACGACAACAGGCCAGCCGGAAAGACGATCTGCAATGACTAAGAAAGCCTTCCCTGCAACTGAGAAGTAATCAGCAGAAATGGACTCGAATGGTCGAGTTGGGTTGTCATCACAGAGTCTTGGTTCTTGCTGTTGACTGGGCTGCAGAATCTGGCACGGCTCACATGCTCGAACAGTGTTGGCAATGTCAGCATCCACGCCTGGCCAGAACACAGCCTGCCTAGCACGGCGCTTGGTGGCTTCGACACCACGATGGCTGTCGTGCAGGCGGGCCAAGACACGGCGACGTAGAGCTGTAGGCACCAACACTCGTGCACCGTACAGGACGAGATCCTCATCACAGTAGAGGTCCTCCCGTAACTTCCAGTACGGGCGGAGCACGTTGGGGAGGGCGTACCTGTCCATAGGGAATCCGTTCTTCACAAAATGAAGGAGCTGGACGTACTCGGGGTCCTCGGTTGCCACCTTACGAAGCTCCTCAAGGGCAAGGTCACTGCCAGGAGGCGCTTCTGCAACATAAGGAGGCACCAACGGAGCAAGAGACTCCATCGCACGTAGTGTAGCGATACTCCTAACTTGGAAGCCGGTATCAGTGCCAAGGACTTCGTCAGCCTGCGTTGGGTAGCCAACAGGAAAGCGAGATAGAGCGTCCGGGATACACAACTCCTTGCCCGGGCGCCATACAGCTGTGAAGATGTACGGGGCGATCTTCTCCTTGAGGCGTTGTAGACGTGGATTCTCTATAGCGTCAAGGGAGTAGCTGTTTAGGATGGGAACTAGAGGGCGATGATCGGTGACGAGGTTAAAGTGTTGCAATCCTGTGAGGTAGAACTTGGTCTTCCCCATGGTCCATACGACAGCTAACATCTCCAACTCGATCGTCGCATATCGGGTCTCTGTATCCGTCAAGAAACGTGAGCCGCACTGGACGAGACGCTGCTGTCCACCACCGTGGTCCTGCAGTAAAGCATAACCCAGCCCATACAGGCGGGAAGCATCGGTCTGCAGAGTCGTAGGGAGAGCAGGGTCAAAGGCAGCTAGGACTGGAGGGCTGGCCAAGGCCATCTTCACACGTTGGAAGGCTTGCTCATGGTCGGGCGTCCATACAAACGACTTCTTGGGGCTCAAAAGTGGGCGAAGAGGCGCAGCAGTGGCAGCGAGGTCGGGCGAGAAGCTGGCGAGCTGGTTGACAAGGCCCATGAAGGACCTAAGATCGGTCAACGTAGCAGGCGTAGCAAACTCAGTGATGGCCCGAACCTTGTCAGGGTCTGCTGCGATGCCGTCATGGGAGAGCCTGTAGCCGCAGAAGGACACTGATGGAGCCGCCAGCACAAACTTCTTGGCATTTAAAGTGATGCCATGGGCTCGGCATCTGGCCAAGATGTCGTTAACGTGGCGTAGATGTGTGAAGTAATCCTCGTCGTACACGAGAATGTCATCCACGACTTTGACACACTGTGGCACTCCCTGTAGCGCGATGTCTCCTCGGAGGCAGAAGGCGTCGCCTGTGGCTGCGAAACCCATGGGACCTCGGAGGTACTTGAAGCGCCCATATGGAGTGATGAACGTAGTCAGGGCCTGGTCGTCCTCATGCAAGGGTATCTGCCAATATCCACACAACGCGTCAATCGTGGTGAAGTAGCGTGCCCTGGCATCGACGCTCCGGATAGCTGCAAAAGGCGTGGGTGATGGGTGTGCAGGCCGAGATACTTGTGCGTTCAACTTACTCAGGTCCGTAGTGATCCTGACACCTCCACCAGGTTTTGGCACAACAACCATCGGATGGCACCAATAAGATGGGACGTCACCAACAGGAGCAATAACGCCTCGTGCAACCATAGAGTCGAGCTCAGCTTTCACTGCGTCCCTGTAGGCCAAAGGAATAAGCCTCGGCGTGTGGACAGCAAACGGCTGGGCGTCGTCTCGTAAGTGGATCCTCATCGGCGGTCCAGACATCGGCTTGAGTGGAGCATCTTGTGTGGTATCCTTTGGCAAGAGGACATCCTGGTACTCCCTCAAGAAGTACTCCTTCGCTGCGTCTGGGGAAGTGGTGCTGAGAAGAGGTAACGCAGGCACGCTGGAACGTGGAGCTGAAGCGTTTGTCGCCTCCCTTACACTGGCGACACTGCCTCGTGCTGAGAAAATCTGAGCAGGGAAGCCGTGAGGCACGATCCCCAAAGCACGACAGTGTTCACGGGACAGAAGTGGGGTTTTCCACAAACCCTGCACATCTATCCAGCCCGTACAAGACAGCTCGCCGTAGACTAGTGTGGCCTGGAGCGAACCGAGGGCAGCAGACATCTTCGTCCCATCAGCGTTGTAGTAGGCAAGGGATGGAGGAGGACCAAGAGCCTGTCTGTCGATGCCCAACATTCTCAAGTGCTGTGTCGTGTCGGCACCAGTGTCGGGAATGAAGTCCAGACCACCAGAGTGACCGTCATGCAACACTTCCACTCGTACAGTAGGAGGAGGTGTCGGGTCATCACGAGTACTGATAGGAGACTGACATGAGGCCTCAGGTGGGCCCTCATGAGACCCTGGGTCCGTTGTGAGAGACTGTAACCGCACCACGTGGAAGGTGGGGTGTCTTCCCTCTTTCCCTTTCGGCTTCTCGGGTCGCTGCGACTTACTCTTTGCCCTGGTTTGCTTGCAGACTTTCTCCAGGTGCCCCAGACGGTTACAAGCAGTGCACGTAGACTGCCTGGCTGGGCACTTGGGCATCAAAGCGTAGTGGCCAGTCTTCCCACAACCTCTGCACGTAACACCTGTTGCTGGGCAGCCCTTCGGGCCGTGGTCTCGCCTGCCGCAGCTGCTGCAGGAGGTAGGCGCCCGATAAGTGGGTGAAGGTTGGCGAGGGGGGACTCCAGGTTTGTGTGCTGCTTTCTTCGTCTGTTTATACGTTGAGACAGCAGACACTGTAGGTGAGGCACGTATGGCAGAGGCGGCTGACCGCGTCGCCTCGTCGCATACGTTGATGACGTCAGCAAGAGTAGAGGCCTCTTCACAGTCCATGTGGTGAGCCTTACAAATGTCGAATTCCTCTGCCAGGCTCTTCAGTCGGACGAGAAACTCGGAGAAGGGCTCGCCTCTCGCCTGCCGACAGCTAGTGAAGGCTCGCCGACGCAATGCCTCGTTGTTGGAGTCACGTATATGAGCCTGGAGAATGTCAAGCACTTCTTCAACTGGCTTGAGAGAGGTAGGCGACACCTGTAATGTGTGCTCTAACACCCTCTGCGTCTCCAGAGTGAGGCACATACGTAGCTGGATCCTCTGTTTAAGCAGCGTCAAGCTGGGCAGGTCGATCATCGTCGCGTAGTCCTCCCAACGTCTCCTCCACTCACGAAACACTTGGTACGTCACGTCGTGTGACAGTGGCGGCGGAGGTGTGACAGCTGCTTTCTGCACAGGTGGGTGGGTACCGAAGCTGCTCTGTGCACCGCCAGGACTCCCAAGCGTCTGGGGGTTCGTCGGAGCCGCACCGGGCGCGCCCTGGGAAGAAGTGAGGCTGGTTAACAGAGCACGAAACTCAGCTCTGTCTTCCCGGCGTTGTTCCTCCATCTCACGTCGAGCGGCCGCCTCCCTGTCAGCAAACCATTGGAAGAATACTGAGAAATCAGGGTAGACAGGTGTGTGAGAAGGTGCATGGTGTGGCGACCTGGGTGGAGTGGTGGTGGTGGGTGGGGTGGCGGGCGGAGGTGGGGCGGCGGTGTCCGGGGCCGCCGCTTCACCCGCGCCTGCGGTAGCACCAGCCAACGTCTGTGACAGGCTGTCTGGTTGTCCCGGCGTCCCCTCATCTTCCTCCTCAAGCCGTCTGGGAGGCTTGGGACGTCGTTTTGACCGCGCCATATCGAGGAATCACACGTAGATGTGAGAGCAAATGTGTCAAGAGTGCGTGGTGTAGCGGGAAGACAACTGCGCAGGCAGGCAGCGAGAGGTGCAGCAATGAGGTAGCGCGGGCTCACGGCACGCCGCTCGCGTAATGGCAGACAGTGGAGTCAGTGTCTTGCGGAACTCGATAGAGAGAAGAGGTACGTCGCGCTGCGCTCGTTTCTGGGCAAAGAGACGTAACCAACCCCTGAAACAAAGCGGCACCTCGATGCAAACACTCCCGAGCACTGCACTGCACTATACCGCCGCACACTGCACTGTAATACACTGCCACACGCTGCACTGCACTGCACTACACAGCACTGTCACGTAACACCACGGGTCCGCATTACACAGTCGTAACACACACGTCAGCAATCTCACAACTGGTGGCGGGAGGGTGAGAGGGTGAGAGGGAGACAGAGGGAGGGAGGGAGGGAGGGGGAAGGGGAGGAGGGAGGAGGGAGGAGGGAGGGAGGTGGGTGGTTGAGAGGGAGACAGGGAGGGAGCCAGCGAGTGAGAGAGAGAGAGAGAGAAAGAGAGAACACGGTAGCCAGATGTCGCCAGCAGTTTATCTATTTCTTCCGGGCGTTTTATGGGTTGGCAAAAATTTGGCGTGGCGCTGCTAGACGGGAAAGCCAAAAATTTGGCCCGGCGCTGCTACCGGGTTAACGAATAATCCACATACATTAGCATTACTGATTCAAAAAATGAGTAATGAATGGTTGGCAACTTGGCTGCCGCAGTCCGCCAGGCGCGAGGCATTATACGTGTCTAGTACATGGTCTAGTACTGTCTACTTCACGTCTCCACGACAGTATACGGTAGCTTCCTTCGAATTCCGCTGCGAACACATCACACTCACTCCTTTGTATACCACACGTGTCTTTATTCTTTCTTCTACACCCATACCAAGATTGTGTGTTTGTGTCTTGTCTTCAGTTAAAAAAAGTTCTCGCTAGTTACTGCAGAAAAAGGAGGAGGAAGAGATAGTGTCTGTGTGTGAATAACTGAGGGATAGCAAGTGGGAGAATAAGAACAGTGAAGAATAAAAAGACACGTAAACCAGCACAACACGAAGGACAAACAAATGAGGAAGAGGTAGTGAGTGTGTGTGAATGAATAACTGGGGCATACCAAGTGAAGAAGACGAAGGAGGAGGAGGAGCAAGAAAAATAATTAAAGAGTTTGTGTGTGTGGGTAACTGTGACATAAGATGTGAACAAGAACTGTGCATAAGGCAAACCAGTGGAACATAACAAAACTAAAGACTCATAAGAAGACGATGAAGTAGAAGGAGTTTGAGTGTGTGTGGGTAACAGACAGTGACATAAGACGTGAACGAGAACAGTAAATGAGGCAAACCATTGGAACATTACAAAACTAAAGACTCATAAGAAGTAGGAGGAGAAAGGAAAATTAATTATTGTGTGTGTGTGGATAACTGTGGCATTAATAAAATAATAAGAACATTAAAATATAACAATAGTGAAATAATACAACAACAAACAAACAAAAGACAAAAAATAACAATAAGAAACAGAAAGAAAAGAAGAAGGTAGTGAGAATCTGTGTGAATAACCGTACACAGAAGAAGAAAGAAAACGAAGAAAGAAAGAAAAGAGAAAACAACAGAAAGAAAAACGAAGAAAACAAGATAAAAAAGAAAAAAAAAGATAAAGGAGAAGAAAGATAAAGAAAGAACAAAAATAAAACGAAGGAGAAGGAAGGACGGAAGGAAGGACAAAAAGACGAAGGAAAGAAGAAAGGACACAAACCAATCCTCAACACCCACCACCACCACTACCAATTTCCGCACCCTCAGTCACTGACCAACAGTTGTGAGACGTACTGCTCATAGTTGCTGTCCATTATTAGCGTGGTACATAGACTGTGGCCGCTGAGACTTGCAGAAATGGGGAAGTGGGCCAGATATTCTAAGTGGTTCCAGTGTAGTTGGTTGAAAGAACCTCAGTTTGAAAAGTGGCTTGTAGAAGTGAAACATGATGAGAAAAAAGCTTACTGTAAAGTGTGCAAAGCCGAACTCAGGGCACATAAAAGTGATCTGAAAAAACACAGTGAAACTGAGAAGCACATTCAAAACATGAAGAAAATTCCTAGTGCTAAGCAAATGAGTGTGAAAAGTATCTTTCAGAAAGTTGACACAAATAAGAAATCTGAGATTAAATTGTCAGTTTACGTTGCTTGCCACTCTTCCATTCAGTCAGTTGACCATTTAAGTGAGTTATGGAATGATCTTTGCCGTGTACTTCAAGTACTGAAAAGTTGCGGTTGCACAGAACAAAATGTAGTGCACTTATCAAAAAAGTAATTTCACCAGCTTTACTTGCAGAGCAAGTTAGTGATCTGAAAAATTCTCCATTTTCACTTATATTGGATGAGTCTACTGATATCGCATGCGCAAAACATTTGTGCGTATGTGTCAGGTACTACAATGTAAGGCTTAACAAAGTTGTGTCGCAATTCCTAGGGCTTATACCAGTCACAAGTGCAACAGCTGAAGCAATATATCAGCATGTGAAAGACTACTTTAATGAAATTGGAGTCAATTTAAATCACTGCTTTGCCATAGGGACTGATGGAGCTTCCAACTTGTGTGG
Source organism: Portunus trituberculatus (assembly GCF_017591435.1). Classification (NCBI taxonomy): domain Eukaryota; kingdom Metazoa; phylum Arthropoda; class Malacostraca; order Decapoda; family Portunidae; genus Portunus; species Portunus trituberculatus. The sequence goes on along the minus strand of NC_059257.1, from coordinate 2,049,194 downwards.
ACAACACCACTCATTCTACACACTTTTGAAAAAGGATATTCCAGATTTAGTGTTAGTGAAGTGTGTCTGCCATTCTCTGCATCTGGTATGCAGCCATACTTCAGAGAAAATGCCATCAAATATAGATTATATGCTAAGAGAAACATACAACTGGTTTCATAGATCAGCAATCAGACGTGAAGCATACCTTGACATATACAAACTGCTTAATGATGGTAATGAGCCCCTACAGTTAGTACCTCTTTCTGGGACTAGATGGCTAGCCAGAAGCAACAGTGTGAAAAGAGTTCTGGATCAGTGGGATGTTTTGAAGACACATTTTGAAATAGCTTCTTCATCTTGTGATAAATATCTAGCAAGGGAACTTCATTCAATGTATGCTGATCATTCAAATGAGTTGTATTTCACTTTCTTGAAACCTGTTCTAAGTTAGTTTGAAAAGATCAACCTTCTCTTTCAAAAAGAAGCAGCAGACTTTGCAGTCTCTTGAATGAATTGGAAAATCTAACATTTTCAGTGCTCAGAAGAATAATTTATCCAACGAGTGTAAAACTTGATGTGGATATGAATTTTAAGTCCATTTTTCTTCCACTTGAAAAAGTAGACTTTGGGTACGAGTTTACTGTGCTTTTGGAAAACAAGAGGAAGATGAACTTGATTTCAGAGGAAAACAAGCATGCCATACAAGCTAGATGTCACGCGTTTCTCGTAAAAGCATCTGAAGAACTTCTTGCTCGTGTCCCACGTAACATTGCAACCTTGAAACAGATAAAAAATCTATCACCAGCAATATGTTTGAGCCACACAAGACCTCCATTATTTGAGCTTCCATTTTCTCTGGCTGAACAAGCAAAACTCCCTGAGATTGAAAACCAGTGGCGAACAGCCTTACATACTGATTGGCATCAAATATTTGAAGGTGACATACCTCAGGATGGTTCAGTGTTCTGGTCCAAATCTGCTACATTAAAAAATGCAGGTGGAGAACTCATTATGAAAGACCTGGCAGAATTTGCTCTGAAAGTGTATAGCCTTCCTATTACTAATGCCTTAGTAGAGCGCGTATTTTCAAAAGTAACTGCAGTTAAAACTAAAGTGAGAAATTGTATGGGTTTAGGACTCTTAACTTCCATTCTACGAATCAAAACCTCCCTGAAAGAAAAAGGCATGTGCTGCAATACATTTGAGCCTCCAGTGTCCATGCTGCATTATGATTCATCTATATATAAGGATGAAAAAATAGAGGAGGACGAGGAAAACCTGCTACAATCATTGCAGCTGATCTAAGAAAATCTCTGGCCTCCTGCTTTTGGTAAGTATAATAATTTATACTTGAAATCTTAAAATCATTAATCTGTAACCTTTGAGCTACGCGGGCCGTGTGTGTGTGTGTGTGTGTGTGTGTGTGTGTGTGTGTGTGTGTGTGTGTGAACAGGATTTGGGCTACTTTGTCTGTGAATTTGCTACTTTTAGGGAACCTTTCTGCTACTTTTGATGAGTCTCATCTGGCAACACTGATGGCAGTGGAGTCAGTGTCTTGCGGGACTCGATAGAGAGCAGAGGTACGTCGCGCTGCGCTCGTTTCTGGGCAAAGAGACGTAACCAACCCCTGAAACAAAGCGGCACCTCGATGCAAACACTCCCGAGCACTGCACTGCACTATACCGCCGCACACTGCACTGTAATACACTGCCACACGCTGCACTGCACTGCACTACACAGCACTGTCACGTAACACCACGGGTCCGCATTACACAGTCGTAACACACACGTCAGCAATCTCACAGCTGGTGGCGGGAGGACGTGATGGCGCCGCCGGCTACTGGGATGAGTTCTTTCCCTTCGTAACTGACGTCTCCAAGGACAAGACGTGTCGTCACTGCGCCATGTTGGTTGCGGGATGTGTAATGGAGGGAGTGTATGCCTAAGTAAGGGGCAGACATACACGCAGTACACGTAGATTCTTTACTTGTCCTTAGAGCTACAAAGGGTAGGAAATAGCGGCCAGTAGCGACTCGGGAGCACACGCTCACGCGCTAGCTGAATGCGCAGATAAATACACAGTGTTGCCACATACACGTAATATGCATTAATACAATACATAACCCACACACACAAGCCCAGACACCACCTACGGGTGACACCAGCTATACACGACTCCAAATACTCGTCGCAGACAAGTCTGACGGACAACCCCTACGCACTACTGGCCGACATGAAGCCTCTCAGCATTCAATAGTGTGTGTGGCTAACTACCACTACAATACAGTTTACTACTGAAACTATACAAAAGATGGTTGGGGCACACAGCCACCCAACAAAACACACTGGTGACCACAGCCACTAACAGCAACAACGGGACAAACCAATAACGCGTCCCTCCACGTCGCCACACCCGAGTGGACGAACGCACAACAGGAAATGCAGCCCCAACCGGTTACACTTTCCTCAGGACAACAAGCCCGTTGTCCTACACAGCCACGGTCTACCCAGTAGCAAGCCAGCTACTCAACAGGAGGGCACAACTCCCAGACCAGTGACTAGCGAGTAACAAGAACAGCCCAGCAACACGAGTCTCCCTAACACTGTGCCAGAACCTAAGAGCGCGTATCTATCTCCGCTGAAGGCTACCTCTGTACTATACACAGTATACTACTGATACTACACAACAGATGGTGGGGCACACAGCCGCCCACCAAACCCACTGGTGACCACGGCCACCAACAAAACAAACAGGACGAGACAAAACGTGTCTCTCCTACGCGCCGCCCCACCACGAGTGGACGAACGCACAAGAAATGCAGCCAAACTTACTACACCTCTCCTAGAGCAACAAGCCCGTTGCTCTAACAGTCACGGTCTACCCAGTAGCAAGCCAGCTACTCAACAGGAGGGCACAACTCCCAGACCAATGACTAGCGAGTAACAAGAGAAGCCCAGCAACACAAATCTCCATAACAATGTGCCAGACCGACGAGAGTGCGTGTCTATCTCCGCTGAAGGCTGCCTCTGTACTATCGTGAAGCTCGCAGGCGTGCAAAATGGTGGAAACAAAGAGAGGGGGTGTGGCCGCACAGCGGAACAGCAACAGCCCGCGCTTGGGCCAGAGACTATACATATAATATTATTAAATAAAGGGGAAATAATGCGCTGGCCCTCACATATATATATATATATATATATATATATATATATATATATATATATATATATATATATATATATATATATATATATATATATATATATATATATATATATATATATATATATATATATATATATATATATATATATATATATATATATATATATATATATATATATATATATATATATATATATATATATATATATATATATATATATATATATATATATATATATATATATATATATATATATATATATATATATATATATATATATATATATATATATATATATATATATATATATATATATATATATATATATATATATATATATATATATATATATATATATATATATATATATATATATATATATATATATATATATATATATATATATATATATATATATATATATATAACATATTTTATTTGCCTTATATGTTCATAACTACGAGAGAATGCAGGGAAAAATAGTGGGTGGGAGAAGAAGCATGGTAGAAATTTTAAGTTACTCCTAACAACGTTTTCTATGAAAGTACTCGTTTCCAACAGATGGCAGCACCGTCGCTGTCCTCCTGTCTGTATATTCCTTGGAGGGCACCGTGCTATGGTCTGGTCTGTCCGGGGTCGATCCCTACACCTTTGTTCAAGGGGAAAATGATAAGTCACCCATTGGTAAACACTTCAAGCCTCCCAGAGGGCGCCATTGTAAAATAATCTGATTGGGTTTGGCACAATCGACTTGCTCTCTAACAAACTGACAATGGAGATGACGTCATGACACTAAAACACCCAACAAGCAGATGCTTACACAAACGCATATAAGTAATACAATATATACAAACGAATCTTGAAATACGAACATAATTTCCAATGAAATAATAAATGTGTATATAAGACATTCATAAGATAGGTCGTCTTGAGAGCATTTTAATAATACACAACAAAAACATTGCTGGCAGGACGAGATTACATCTTAACCTAAAATACCTTACATTATATTAATACCTGATGGTCGTAACATGCCCACATCAAAAGAGGTCTGGCTCAGAAAACTGAGAGATACCTGGCTAAACCCTTGATAGACCGTCAGCCAGGACATTATGTACTCCTTTTACAGGCGTTACATCTATATTGTACTCCAGCAATAGCAAACTCCATCTGGTAAGATGCTGATTTTTGTTTTTTAATTTCTCCACACAAAATCGGAATGAGCCATCAGGCTCATGAAGTAATATAACTAGCAAGAACCACTCACTAATACATGGTGTTATAAGGCCACGATCAAGCATGTATTGTATATCATCCCGCATGGCCTGGTGTTGACTGGGATGAACTCTATAGGGGGCGGGATAGTTTAACAGGTCTAGAGACTCCCCACGTCTACATCATGAAAAGTTAAGTTAGTTTGTCGAAGAGGGGACTCACTAAAAACAGATGGATACTTTTGTAGAAGTGACATCAGTTCACTAGTCTTGGAAGAAGTGAAGTGTGACAGCTTCTCGCTTAACTGAGACAAAGCATCAATATTCGCCTCCAACAACTGTGTTACACAAGGGGGAAGGTTAATTTCATCACTTTCACTATCACCTTCTACCTGGATCAAACTACAAACAACACTAGGAAAGGGTTGGGGACGGTGATAGGGCTTCAACATGTTCACATGACAAAGTTGATGAGATTTGCGCCTAATCAGGTGTTTCCACTAAATAATCAGTCTCACCCACTCGCTTGCATACCTTACAGGGTCCCGAAAACTTAGCAGATAACTGATGACCCTGGAAAGGTAACAGCACTAATACTTCATCATTCTCCTGGAAAGATCTCTCCTTCGCTTTCTTATCATACCATTCCTTCATGTTGCTTTGAGCTTAAGTTAGGTTGACATGTGTTACTTTTAAGCCCTGTGCAAGGCGTTCCTTTCACTAACATCAGAGGTCCTTGAACATGATGTCCCAAAATCAACTCATGTGGCGTGAAACTGAGAGATTCTGTGGGCACCTCTTTGGTGGCAAACAATAGCAAGGAAACCCCTTTATCCCAATCCTGTCCTGTCTCCTCACAGAATTTTCGTAACATTGACTTTAATGTCTGGTGGTAGTGTTCAAGTTTACCCTGTGACTGAGGGTGATATGCACTAGAGACAGTATGTGCTACACCTAACTCCTTCAATGGTTTCCTCAAACAGTTTAGACATAAAGTTTGTGCCCTTGTCTGATTGTACTTCCAAATAGTAGCCCGAACCTTGTAAAGAAGTGAAAAAGCTCCCTAACCACTGCCTTGGCACGGATAGCTGCATATAGGGTTTCTAGTTGCAGAATCAAGAATTGTAAGATAACTATGCCCTGAAAATGTTTTTGGTAAGGGCCTCACAATGTCTACTAGAATCCTCTCAAAATGGTTTTCCATAACAGGTATAGGTTTTAGAGGACTCACGGGCACTGGCTGGTTAGGCTTCCCAGCGACCTGACAGGGGTGACACTCCTTAACAAAGCGATTGACATCCGACTTCATGTGTTTCCAGTAGAAGTATGGTCTCAGTCGTTGCAAGGTCTTGCAAATGGGCCGTTTCCAGAAGCTAACAGCGATATTGCTGTGGGACTAGAAGTTGATGAGAATCCCACGCCCAGACATCAACATGATGTCAGGATGTTATGGAGATTTATATCTCCTCCATAATAAACCACACTTCCCATAACACTACTGTAATTTTGAAGTAAATTTTCCTCCACTGCAGTGTTTTTAAGTGGTACAATTTGAGGATCATTCAACTGTAATTCTTTAAACTTATACATATCAACATCACTGAGGTGGATAGGTAAAGGAGGTTCAAACAACTGAGCCAAATCACCTTTCTCAACTTTAACAGACACCTCAGGCTTCACACTACCATTCCCCCCCAGATGGGTACCGCCTTGTCGTGGTGGGGGGGCTTGCGTGCCCCTGTGACCTGGCGAGCTAGGTTAGAGGGGGCTTAGGCCCCTGCACTGCCCTTTCGAGGGGGAGAGGGCTACCCATGCTAGTAAGGTCGCCATTGAGGGACTAGACTAAATTGTTCCTACGTAGGCTGCCAGTGGACCAGCGGAGCCACCCGCTGGAGGGATCGCCCAATAGGGGCTATCCTGTGCTGGATGGTTGGGTGTCCAGGCTAGGATGCTTTGGGAGGGGGGTCTCAGCTCTGTCGAGGACAAACTTTCGTATCATGTGGGACCTTTTTTTTCAAACGACTGGTCCACATGGGGATGAGGTACCTCGTCCACGGCAGCCAGCGCTCGCTCCCATTGTAGTCCCAGTAGGTGGTTTCCTTGCCCCTGGAGCTAATTTTTTTGTGTAACTTTATACAGATGGTAAAACACAAAAAAAATTCAGGTTCTCGTGAGGGGCTGACCTGGCCCGCGAGACGTCATCTTCAGGTCTGAGTGGGAAGGAGGATTTCCCTCCACAAGGGCCTCCCGCAGCAGTCTCCTGTTCTGGGAGTTCTTCTGAGGGACGCATTTCTGCTGCATGTGACTCCTTTTTGATGGTAAATGTTAATCCATCTTTTTCTTATCACGCCTTGCACTCCCTTCTCAAGGTGTTCTGTTCGAATAAGGTTCTCCGTACTCGAATTGTTTACGATAAGGATTTTCCGTCTAACCGCTGCTATGTAACGTTTCTGTCATGCGATGAAGCCCGTTTGGCTGTAGAACATGTAGCACCCCTGCCCCTTGCTGGCTCTGGCTTTAAGACAGAACTTCTCCACTCTCGCAATATTTCGGACAGTGACACGGACTACATCCCAAATCTTTTTGACCACCATTCAGAGAATTCAGTTCCTGAAGTCTGCCAGATCCCGCCTCCTCGTTGGTTTGTGGCATACTATAGAAATGGGCGTGAGAATTTCATCCATGCCTTCCGGTATCTTGCCAAAGAAATCGGTACGATCCCTGAGGGGAATCTAAAGAAGTACGGGAAGGGGGTGCTCGTGCGAGCTAAAAATATTACGCAGGCGAGGATGTTACAACATCTCCCATGCCCTACTGACAGCATGTTTGAGACCGTGAAGGCTCATCCTACTTTTAATTATAGTAAAGGTTATGTGTACAGTCAGGATCTTTACGAATTTCAGGAAGAGGAGATACTGGCTATGTGTCCTAACTCAGTCTAGAAAGTGACTAATTTGAGGAATTCTACCAACATGGTCTTTCTCACCTTCTTTGGTGCCTTCCTGGTGACGTGGACGGGGACTGGGGCCTTGTTGGAGCAGCGGGCCCGTGGAGGGCTCCTGGGGGCCCGCCAGCGGCCTCGCGGCCTCTGGGAAACGCGGGTTTGTTGGCGTCAAGTTGCCCGCCATCCTCCTCGCTTCCCCGTCCGGCATGGCGCGCGCGCCGTCATTGTCACCTCCACTTTCACCGCCTCGCTTGCCTTTCCCCCGCTTCAAGTCTCGCAAGCCTGCCGAGTACGACGGTAAGGTAGCCTGGGAGTCCTATGCTGCTCAGTTTGATCTGCTGGCGGCTGCACAGGGCTGGAACCAGGTTTAAAAGGCCTTGCAGCTGGCCACAGCTCTCAGGGGTTCAGCTATCGAGGTTTTTGGCCGTCAACGCAGCGTGCCTCCTTCCCTGATATTGCTGAGGCACTGCGTCGTCGCTTCGGGCACCGCCACCAGGCCAAGGTGTATCGTGCCCAGCTGAAGAAGAAGACGAGGCAGAGGGGCGGGACGTCGAGGCACTGGTGAGAAAGGCGTATTCAACGGCCGGTGAGGAAATGGTCACCGTGTTGGCGCGTGATGCCTTCCTGGATGCCTTGGTGGACCACCAGCTGCAAATTTATGTGAGGCAGGCACACCCAGCTGACGTGCAAGTGGCTTTGGCTCGTGCAATGGAGTTTGAGGCCGCGACCTCCCTTTCTACCTTCGCTCGGCCCCGCGGTGACGTGAGAGGACGCAAGGCTCAAGTAAAGAGGAGGCCAGCGTCACGTGCGGCGAGACGGGAGCGTTCGGCGGGCGGTGCTGGCGGTGCGGTGAGAAGGGGCACGTGAGGGCCCGGTGCCCGAGGGAGCGAAGGGTGCGCTCTCTTGACCGGCCTGATCGTGTCGCCTTTCAGCCCTGCTGTGAGGACTGCGGCGGGGCTGGACACTGCTCCAGCGCTTGCCCCAGCCCGAAGGAGATAGTGTCAGTGGGAAACGACTACAGGCTGAAGGCAGGGGCCGCCTTTCAGCCGGCCAAAACTCCAGTGCCCCGTCTTGTGTGAAGTGTCACTACAGTTGGCAGTGCACAGGTGAGAGGCGTCGTGGACGGAAGGTGTAGGACGCAGATTGTGGAATTTGTGGTCCCCTGCAAGATCGTGTCACCCGCCTACTGCGCATGCGCCACCCAGGGAAAAATATTGTACTCACCGGCAGTATGCCTCGAATAACCATGGAGAGCAGAGCGCTTGGATGTGTAGCCTTGAGAGGTCTCTCTCTCTCTCTCTCTCTCTCTCTCTCTCTCTCTTTACATCCGTTTTCTCTGATGAAGCCCGTTCTCTTGATAATAAAGCGAGACAAAAATAAAAGCATTTTCATCCTCTATTTTCTCTTGTTCTCTCTCCAGGGGCGTTTCTTGGGACTGAAAACATTGGTGGGCTGAGCCCAGACCCTTATAGGGAAGTCTAAGGGATCTTTCACAGGGGAAATAAAAAAAGCTGTGTGCTTTCATTAGCCTTGTGGTGACTTCAAAATGTGTCAAAATTAATTCATATATTGATAAAAACAGGATGATGCACGAATAGATAACTCTCTCTCTCTCTCTCTCTCTCTCTCTCTCTCTCTCTCTCTCTCTCTCTCTCTCTCTCTCTCTCTTAGGACACAATATTGTAACGAAATCTTTCAATTTAAAGTTATTCAGAAAGTGGGATAGATAAGGTAAAAATTGGAGTAATAGAACTTTATTTACCTTTTTTTTTGTTGTTGTTTCTTATAGTTTACATGCATATTACTTACATAATTTTTTTTTTCTTCACACTATCAAGTAATTAGCATTCGTTTGCACTCAAAAAATTGTGGTGACAAAGGTATAATAGACACATACGTAAATCATATATATATATATATATATATATATATATATATATATATATATATATATATATATATATATATATATATATATATATATATATATATTTATTTTTATTTATTTATTTTTTATTTATTTTTTTTCCCATTTTAGTTGAAATTCATATTGCCTACATATATTTCCTGAATATCAAATAATTAATATTTGTTGACACAATAAAACTGTGCACGGTGACGAATATAAAGATACATAAATTATGCAGTTATTTTCTGATAGTTTTGAAATATCTATACTAATTAATTAATATTTGTTAACACTTAACAAAATTGTGGTGACAAAGATATAGATATATACATACATATATCATGTATTTTTTTCTTTCTTAAATTTTAAGATTGCATATTACGTACTTATACATATATTTCATATCTTATACATATATTTCATATCTAAATACACATAACCTGCTGGACAACAGTTGGTTTTAAATTACACTTTCCCTTATACTTAACCCTTTAATTGTAGCAGGAGTCTTTTCAGGTATTTACTAGCTATCGTCTCAGTTCAAGTATTTCCGAATGACATTTGTGAGTTTCTTTTTAATCATCTGCCTCCCTTCATAAGTCCAATGTACCCCATCTGAGCTCAACAGCTCTTCATATACAGGCATGTTGAACTGAATGAAACTATCATTTGACAATTCTCTCTTTAGTTTACGATTTATGCCCCTTTGAACATGACGATACCGGTCACCAGAACTACGATTACATCAGCTCCACAGTTTTCAACTATGGAGTCCCTGATGGACACTATATCGTCTACTATTTCCTGCACTTTAGAATCATCATCTATGGCATTAGACCCTATCCATAAAATACACAGGTCATGTTCCCAATTCAGTACAGAGCACATACGCTCATCATTCCAAAAATTATAAGCTTTACCTCCAGGACCTCTAAATGTTCTAACCTCCGCTCCCCTCACTCCCAAATTGTTAGGAAGTTGACTGTGACCAACAAGTGACACGGGACATGTGCATGGTTTCTCTTCCTTATGTCGACTGGTGTATCTGAAGCCAGAACATTACAATTACCATACTGATCATATTAGAGCATAATCAATATTCAATGTAAAATTTATAATTGATTACTTACCTACAAAATGAAACAGATGGATACAGTATAACTTGCTGTGGGATGACTATAATAGCTTTTGTATGTCCAATAGCTCGCTTGCAACGGTGGCTGTTGACAGCTTATTGATGACTCGATTAATAGGGTATCATTAATTAGCAGAGTTGATGATTAGTCACTCTTAATTCTCTCTGTTGACCCCAACAAATCCACTGTAGAATATAGTTAATCACCTTTATTATTATTATTTGTCTTCGGGTGAATAAAGATGGGTTTTCCTATAGTCTTTTGTTTAACAAAATACATTTTTCAAGTGGGTAACAACATGTTAACACCCGACCACGATAAATTAACTCTCTTACTCACACATCTTTCACTCATCTTCAGAGTCACCGTCAAGTGCGATCTCCCTTTCACGACAGTACGGCTAAAACTATTTTCTTGTAACAGGGCAACGTCAGAACAGAACGGGAGCTGGTTGTTGTCTGATCTCCTGACTGATGAGATTCCACTGTCGTACTCTAAGTGTGAACGTCATTAACATAGATATGACGTCAATGGGAAGTAACAGGCCAATCGCTGGGTTTTCTAACTATGACGTGCATTACCGCCTACCAATGGTGTGTCCATACCTAACGAGCTGAACAAGCAGTAAACCTTATCGTTGTGTACTGAACAAGCAGATTTATGATGGAGCGTTATATGACTAGTGACGACCACAGTGCTGACACATATTTCGCTCTTTCATAATTATTCATACCTTCAGTGGTGGTTATTCAACCACATTAGGCCTATTTAAATCCATTGAAATATTCATTACAACTGTTATAACTTAAATTGTGGCTTATTGATATATATATATATATATATATATATATATATATATATATATATATATATATATATATATATATATATATATATATATATATATATATATATATATATATATATATATATATATATATATATATATATATATATATATATTTTTTTTTTTTTTTTTTTTTTCTTTTAGATGTACTGGTAACAAAATTTTGGCGAATACTGATACCGATACACAACTAATGACACTGACATACATACACGAAGAATAACTTCATTATTTCTTTCTGTCCTTCGTGCATTATTCTAAATGTTTTTACCATTTTTAATAGGCATTAATTAATATATGTGATGGCTCTTAGCTGCCTTCGACATTTCCAAAATGTCCAAGGGTGACCGAGCTCCAGGTGTGAGTGTGTGTGTTCGGGGGTGGAGTGAGTATTTCCAGGTGTGTGTGTGTGTGTGTGTGTGTGTGTGTGTGTGTGTGTGTGTGTGTGTGTGTGTGTGTGTGTGTGTGTGTGAGTGAGTATTTCCAGTGTGTGTGTGTGTGTGTGTGTGTGTGTGTGTGTGTGTGTGTGTGTGTGTGTGTGTGTGTGTGTGTGTGTGTGAACAGATAACTGCTGATGCGAAAGAGAACTAAACTAAAAAGGAAACTCAAGAATACCAGCAGCAGTTATATAGTGACACAAACCGAAAATAAAATTTTCAATATTAACGAAAAACTAAAGAGATCAGTTGAATTAGAAAACGACAGGAAAGAAATACAAGCGGTGGCATGCATTAAGACCAACCCTAAATACTTTTTTAAATACGCTGCGTACAAGTCAGTAGTGAAAGCGAGTGTTGGTCCATTGATTGACTCGGACGACCGAACTATAGATGAACCTCAGGAGATCGTCGAAACACTACTTCTCCAATATAAAAGTGTTTTCAGCCAACCAGTAGGAAACAAAATCATAAGTTCACCCATGGAATTTTTCTCTACTCCAGATATTGATGGCACGCCAAAATTGACGAACATAACTTTAAGTAGACATTATAGAAAATGCTATTAAAGAAGTTTGTGCAATTTCGGCTGCTGGGCCAGACATGTTCCCTGCAATACTTCTAAAAACTTGTGCAAGGGAGTTCAGTGCCCCTTTGGAAATGTTATATAGAAATTCTCTGGAATCTGGAACGATACCAAAGCAACTAAAATGTGCCAACATAACGCCAATCTACAAGGGTGGGTCGAGAGCTGAAGCTAAAAACTATAGACCAGTATCTTTAACCTCCCATATTATTAAAGTACTGGAGAGAATAATTGTAAAAGCTATGGCTACATATCTCGAGCAGAATAACATAATGAACCAAGACCAACATGGCTTTCGTACTGGACGTTCATGTCTCTCCCAATTACTAGCACACTATGAAACCATCTTAGAAAAGCTGGAATATAATGAAAATGTTGACGTGGTCTACCTTGATTTTGCAAAAGCATTTCATAAGCTAGACCACGGCATTTTACTACACAAAATAAGAGAAATGGGCATTGCCGGAAAGCTTGTGATGTGGCTGCACTCCTTTATTACTGGCAGGGAGCAGCGCGTAGTGGCTAGTGGTGCAGTGTCTCAGTCATTTACGATAGCTAGCGGAGTGCCACAAGGATCAGTCCTTGGCCCCATCCTCTTCTTGATCCACATTACAGACATGTCATACACTCTACAGTAGCTTCGTTTGCTGATGACACAAGGGTATTAAAGGAAGTCTCCTCGAAATCAGATGCTGAGAAATTACAAAAAGACCTCACATCACTTTACTCATGGGCACACCATAATAATATGTCCTTTAATAATAATAAATTTGAACATATACATTATAGCCCACAGGGACTCATCGAAAATATATCTACCTATATTGCACCAGATGGTTCTCGTATCAACACTAAGGAGTGCGTGAGGGACCTAGGAATTACCCTTAGCTCTGACGGCAATTTTACTGAACATATTCAGAATGTGGTACAAAAGGCACGAAGCCAGTCTGGCTGGATCCTCCGTACATTCCGCACACGAAAGAGATGCCCTATGCTGACACTGTACTAGTCCCTTGTCATACCATTAGTCGAGTATTGTTGTCAGTTATGGAGTCCTTGGAGAATAGGAGAGAAACAGTCACTTGAAGCAATACAACGGTCTTTCACCAGTAGAATATCAGACACTCAACATCTCGACTATTGGGAAAGGTTGCAAGAACTTAACCTTTACTCACTGGAGCGGCGTGGAGAAAGGTACGCCATATTATACATCTATAAAATAATTATTGGAAAATCTATTAACAACTTGAATATCCAGTTTACCATCCACCAGCGATGAGGCCGGCTTTGCCATATAGAAAGAGTACATTCTAGAGCAAGCACCAGGGTCAAAACGCTCAAAGAAAATGCCTTCGCCATAAGGGGGCCACAGCTTTTCAATGCACTGCCTAGACATCTACGAGAGTCAACAGGGTGTATTGAGAGCTTCAAAAACAAGCTGGACAAGTTTCTACACACAATACCTGATCAACCCAAGCTGCCACACTACCATGCTTGTGCTGCCAGCAACAGCATCATAGATCAGCTGGCGCAAAGACGAGCAGACGGGTTGTATTAGTGGCAGCGCATCAGCGTGGCCACGGGCGGCGACTGCTGCCTAAAACTACCACTACAGGAACCACAGGTTTGTGTGTGTTGGGGGGTGGAGTGAGTATTTCCAGATGTGTGTGTGTGTGTGTGAGTGTGTGTGTGTGTGTTCGAGGATAGAGTGAGTATTTCCAAATGTGTGTGTGTGTGTGTGTGTGTGTGTGTGTGTGTGTGTGTGTGTGTGTGTGTGTGTGTGTGTGTGTGTGTGTGTGAGTGTGTTTCAGATGTGTGTGTGTGTGTGTGTGTGTGTGTGTGTGTGTGTGTGTTCGGGGGTGGAGTGAGTATTTCCAGATGTGTGTGTGTGTGTGTGTGTGTGTGTGTGTGTGTGTGTGTGTTCGGGGGTGGAGTGAGTATTTCCAGATGTGTGTGTGTGTGTGTGTGTGTGTGTGTGTGTTCGACGGTGGAGTGAGTATTTCCAGATGTGTGTGTGTGTGTTTGTGTGTGTTCAAGTTCAAGTTCAAATGTTTATTTCCAATCAATTACAACATTTAATTATCTTAATAAACAGAATAAATGGCACAGTCTGCCGAGCCAGGACTCCATGGCAGACAGATTTGCTATTGTAACATATGCACACCTCTTATAGACTCATACAACAACTGATTTAACCTACACAGTAGGTTACACACTCACACCTACATACATACAAATATTAATTATTGTGGCATACGATATATTACACACTTGCATATACACATACAAAAATTATTATAATATACAGTGCAATAATTTACACATGTACCGATAGCTTTACATGTTAATACATAATAAATTATGGATGTAAGATTTGTTATGTTCCTGTGGCTTGGAGAGAGTAAAGGTGATTTTTTATTCTCTTTTTGAAAACACTGGTGGTAATACTATCAAGGTCTTGTTTTATATGATGTGGTAAAGTGTTCCATATTTGAGGACCTACGTACATTATACTGTTTTTATAAAGGATGGTGCGGAATGGGTGACAAACTAAATTGTTAATGTTGCCTCGAGTATGGTACACGTTAGTTGCAATACTATAAAGGATGGTATTTCCAGAATACAAAGTTATGTGTCTATATATACAAAGTAGTAGAAAATATTTATGAATAAAAGTGAAATTAAGCAATTTGTTTGTGTTTAATACTTGACTAGTGGAATCATATTTTCCCATAAAAAACATACATCTCATTACTTTATTTTGGGTAATAGTTATTTTTTTTCAAGAAAGACGGCCAAGTGGATCCCCAGACAGATACACAGTACATGAGATGCGGATAACAGAGAGTGTAGTATACTGACATTAGTGCCTCTTTTGTGAGTTGATGTCTAACCCTGTACAGCACGCCACATAATTTTGACAATTTGAGGTTTACAGATGCTATGTGATGGCTCCAATTCAAGTTCTCATCTATGTGAATGCCTAAAAATTTTGTATGACTGACTTTAAGTATTAAATTGTCATTTAATTTTACAGGAGGAATTTCATATTTTAATGATCGGTTTTGAAATAGGATGTAATTAGTCTTACTTATATTCAACATTAG
The DNA here is from genome assembly GCF_017591435.1 of Portunus trituberculatus. Classification (NCBI taxonomy): domain Eukaryota; kingdom Metazoa; phylum Arthropoda; class Malacostraca; order Decapoda; family Portunidae; genus Portunus; species Portunus trituberculatus. The sequence continues at coordinate 2,033,865 of NC_059257.1, read as the reverse complement.
TTTGTTTGCCTTCTTCCACTGATTTATAAGAAGTAATTCTGATGTTAGATTTTATGCAAGCTTTTCAATGATTTCTCTGCTATTAATAAGTTTGTATCATCTGCATAAATGACGAACTTAAATTTGGAGCTAGCATGTACAATATCATTCATATATACCAAAAATAATATAGGGCCTAGTATAGATCCCTGTGGAACACCTTTTGTTATTTGTTTGTGATTAGAAGTAGTTGAGTTGCAAAAAACAAATTGAGATCTATTACTTAGATAACTGGAGAAGAGCTGAAGTAGCACACCTCTAACACTTACATTTTCTAATTTTGTGTGAAGTATTTTATGATCCAATGAATCAAATGCTTTAGATAAGTCCAAAAAAATCCCTGCTAAATAAATCTTTCGTTCTAAACAGTTGTAAACATTGCTGACAAATTGTAAAAGTGCTGATTCTGTAGAGCGATTTTTACGGAAACCGTGTTGACTTTCTGTGAGTAAATTGTTTCCTTCTAAAAATTTAACAAGTCGTGTGGCCATGGCTCTTTCAAATATTTTACTTAAAACTGGTAGCATAGCAATAGGACGATAGTTGTTTACATTTCTCTTATCTCCTGATTTATAAATCGGGACAACTTTTGCAACTTTTAATTTTTGAGGAAATACACCTGATCTAAATGATAAATTTATGATGTGCACTAGTGGTGGGGCAATGTGAGGTGAAACATGTTTAATTGCTATCGATGGAATGTCATCGTATCCTGGGGCAGTGGATTTTAATTTTTTTTATGTAGCGCTCTATTTCTTCTTTATCCACTGGAGAGAAGTACACTGAGAAGTTCGGAGAATTATGGAGGTACTGTGTGAATGAATCGTTATTTTCTATTAAATTGTTACCAAGACTAAGGAAATGGTTGTTAAATGTATCTGGGATATCTGACTTTGTTGGCTTTGAGCTTGCTGTACATTTAGTTTTCCCCAATATGTTGTTAATAAATTTCTATTGAGATTTTGGATTTCCCTGGTTGGCACTTATTTGGTCTTGATGAAATTTTCTCTTAGCAGCTCTTAATGTTGATGTTAATTAATTCCTATATTTTTTATAAGTTTCCCTATAAGTTAGAGGCCATTTCTTTGCTAATCTTTCCAACCGGTTCCTCTCAGTAATACTTCTCCTTAGTGCTGGTGTAACTTAGGGACTTTTGTCATGTTTGTTTTCGACGCGAATGAGTTTCGATGGAAAATATTGTTGGAAGAGCGAGGCAAAAATTTTATAAAACGCGTTATAACTTTCATTTGAACATGAGGATTGCATTACGTTAGACCAATTTTGTTCTGAAATAGCACTGTTGAAATTTTCTAGAGATATGGTTGTAATTTTTTTTACTGTTACATAATTTGTGGTGCTGCTGTTAGATTTGATAGGAGTTTTCAAGTTGAATTGTGCAATGACAGGAAAATGGTCAGTAATATCAGTATGTAAAATGTTACAGGAGGCGAGAGACTCAATATCACTTGTCCAAATGTGGTCAATTAGTGTTGCTGTAGTTTCAGTGACTCTAGTTGGTTTATTATTTACTGGGAAGAAAGAATATGAATACATTAAAGAAATAAATTCACGTACATTTGAACTTTCCTTGTGTCTAAGAAGATCAATATTCCAGTCTCCTAGAAATTTGACTTTACAGTGTTTTTGGGAACTTACAAATACAAATATATCAGTGAGCTTATTGATAAATAAATCAAAATTCCCTCCTGGAGGTCTATATATACAAATAAATAAATGTGTTTTTCCTGCAACATTACTTTCAACACCAATGGATTCTATGTCAGATTCAATAAAACATATGTCATCTACAACAGAACATCTAAATTTATCATTGATATATAAGGCTACTCCATCTCCATACCTGTTTCTACAATTTATAAATTGACTGTACCCTTGTAGTTGATACAGCGCTGCAAGTTCGGGATCCAGTCTGGTTTCTGTGAATGCCAGTACATCGACAATAACGGAGGGTTCTGTTAGGTACAAGTCCACCACATTTTGTAAGTTCGTTGCAAAGCTGCGGATGTTCATGGAGAATAAAGTATAAATTGCATAATTACTATTACAAGTCATACTGAGGTCATCTAGATAGATGTAATCACAAGTGGGCAAATTAAGATTATCTGTGCATAAAAAAGCTGTAGGATCAAACATATAGTTATATTTATCATCTTCAACGGTGAACGGATCAAAAACAAGGTTATTTAAGTAGTCATAGCATTGGTCATTGGACATTTTGTCTGTGGTCAAGAATCTATGCAACTCATCATCATTTAACAGGGAAAAAGGCAATTCATTTATGCTTTCTATAGGAGTAATCGTAGTGGTAATAATAGTAGTAGTAGTAGTAGTAGTAGTAGTAGTAGTAGTAGTAGTAGTAACAGTAGTAGTAACAGTAGTAGTAATAGTTGTGGTAACAGCAGTAATATTAGTAGTAGTAGTAACAGTAGTAATAGTAGTAGTAACAGTAGCAAAAGTAGTAGTAGTTGTAACAGTAATAATAGTAGTAGTAGTAATAGTAGTATGAGCAAGAGCAAGAGCAACTGCAGCAGCAGAAACAGTACTGAAAAAAAAAACAGTGGCGATCGCCGCAGCAGTGATAGGAACAGTAACAACAACGTCAGAATCAATAACATTAATATAAACATCAATATCAACAACAGTAGTGATAGCAACAGTATCGACAACAGTAATGCAAACAATAATAACGAGAGCAGAGGTAATGATCGCAACAGTAGAAGTGGTAGTAGTAGATGTAAAAGTAGTAGCAGCAGTAGCAGTAGTAGTAATAGTAGTTAGTAGTGGCAGTAGTAGTAGTAGTAGTGGCAGTAGTAGTAGTAGTAGTAGTAGTAGTAATAGTAATAGTAATAGTAGTAATAGTAGTAGTAGTAGTAGTAGTAGTAGTAGTAGTAGTAGTAGTAGTAGTAGTAGTAGCAGCAGCAGCAGTAGTAGCAGTAGTAAGAGTAATAGTAGTGCAGAAATAATGACAATAATGATTGTGGTAAAAAAATAGAAGTTATAAGCAATAGGAGACACGACAGTAATGGTACTAGAAATTGTAACAATGATATCAAACAGAATATTAGTAGACGGGAATTTACATGGAAGTTTACAGTATGATTAACAAAGAGTAGTCGTAGCATTGTGGCTGTATAAATAGTAGAGGTTATGAGAGTAGCGGTAATGTATATAAGTAACACGAGATATAATAACAGTGATAAAGGTAGAGATATAAATTCTATCAGCAGTAACAAGTGCATTAATAAAGTGTTTTTACAACATTAGAGAAACATCTACTTCCCTTTACGGTGTCTGAGATTCTTCTTCTTATTTGCTGAGGTTTCCACCGGCGTGTCCGCGTCACCACTGCTTCCCGCCGTCAGCCCGGCGACACCAGCACACGGCGACGTAACAGCAGCACCAGCAGCACTAACCGAGCTACTGTCACTTCTGTCATTCGAGGCACTGCTGGCAGCGGGAGGCGACAGAGCAGTAGCAGCGACTCCGCCACCGTCACCTCCGCCCCTCGAGTCACTGGTGGTATTATGAAGTCCTTCCTGCATCGTAACACTCGTTGGGGAATATATATATATATATATATATATATATATATATATATATATATATATATATATATATATATATATATATATATATATTATATATATATCATGCCGTGGCCACAACAAAACCTTGTATTATTCTGCTTTACACGATGTAACATCTACACCCCCAAGGAAAATCTGGAATTGCAATATCTCCTTCACTATTCAGTATACGAAAACACTATTCCTAAAACAACACAAAAAAGGATAAATGCATACATGTGCTTACACAATATCAATAAATACATCAACAATATATAAATTCATAACAAATACATGCATAATTAACACACAATCACATATATCCATCAAATCCTTCCAAACTATTCAATATAGCAAAATATGACTCCTGATATAAAAAAATAAATAAATAAAAAAAAATTGATTTAATATTATATGGATATAAATTAATTCATAATAAATAAATGCATAATAAACACCTTAGAATGCCTAGCTTCATAGAAGCTGTTTAAGTAAGAGATGAAATTTAAAGTCTGCAGTTTAGATTACCTCCCACATTCTAGAACACTTTCGTGCTGCACCTTTGCTTTTTTCAAAGGCTCTAGTTGAAATGGCACAGGTTTTTAAAGATATTTCTGTAATTTCAGGGACATGTTAACAAGTCTTCTGCATTATCAACAAGAAAACAATTCTTTAGAACTCTGCTAATTGTCCTTAGAAAATGGTCACGGTGGGAGAGGGAAGTGTTTCTGAATATAGTGCCATGTGTAGTGGGTGTGTGTAGCTATTTCAGAAATATATGAGATGTGAAGTTTCTAAATTATATTAGAAGTAAAGGACAGATCAAGAATACTCAGTGTGGAAGAGCGGGGACATTTGAGTATCATTGAAGAAGAGGGGATAGTTGTCTGGAAGATTGTGTCAAATTGATAGATGGAGGAATTGAGTTTTTCAGGCATTGGTCACTACGTTTTCTTTACCACAATCAGAACTCTTAGATACATCAGAAATCATGCGTTCAGTAGCATCCCTGTTGACTTCCTGAAAGGTTGGTGGTTTCTGAAAAGATGTAGAAAGGTTTAAAGTGGTGTTATTAGTGTAGGAGACATAACAGATCTCTACATCTGCATATCTACTTTACATCTTGCACATATGAAAAGGTGTGTGTGTGTGTGTGTGTGTGTGTGTGTGTGTGTGTGTGTGTGTGAGAGAGAGAGAGAGAGAGAGAGAGAGAGAGAGAGAGGCTTTCAATTGTGTATATGAAGAAAAGACACACAGAAAAGTTTTTGTGAAATATATGTATACAACCCTCACATCAAGCAATCATGTAATCCAAATTCATTTCCCAAATGACTTAGATTCAAACATTTCTCCAAGCACCATAATACAAACCCATTTCCGCAAGCACAACAATGGAAACTCACTGGCTGAAGCACTGCCATGCAAACACATTTACCCAAGCACCACTTTCTAAGCCCATTTCTCTTATTGCTATTATATGGAAACCCATTTGCCCAAACACCATAATACAAACACTTTACCAAGCACCACACTGCAACAGTTGCATCAAGTCAAATTGAATCATCAAGCAGTATAAGCAGTCCTTATGATTTTTCTGAACTTCAATTATAGGAAATGTAAGTTAAGGACTGCCCAGTTTAAATACCAAACGACAATGCAGTAAAAGTTGAATAAAGGTCATTCTTACCAATCAGATCAAGTCCTACCAGTTCCAAGAATTTCTCCACCTTTATGGGCTTCATGGTAGGGGCTTGCGTTTTGACTGAACTGAAACGCTGGCATTCATTGCAGGTCTCGATCTGAAATTTAAAAAGTACTTAGCAACAACCAACAGCACTAAAGGGGTGGGGGAGGGAAATGTAAATATTAAGAGAATAATAAATTGTTACTTTTGCTATTTACTTAGGAGGCAAGCAAAGTTTTTATATGAATAGAGTTCAACTTTGAAATAACCATAATGCTATTCAGAAGGTTGTATCCCCACAACTATAAGGCAGATCATAACAATATTACCGACATTGATAGTACAACTCTATAAAATTTTAGATGACATCAGTTTCAACTCTTCTACTGGGTGAACTTTATGGCTAACTCGCACAACAAACATATATCAATATATATCAGCTCCACAAACCCTAGGTAGTGCCTTTGCCCCATTTTCTTTTTAGAGAGAAAAAAAATGTAATAGTGATTGATTTACTTCACCTTCACTTCATTGAAGAGAGAGAGAGAGAGAGAGAGAGAGAGAGAAATTTTAATGGTCAAATACCCTTGCTGATGACAACCACAGTTATACATGGTGAGCCTAGTCCATGTCTATAACTTGCAAAACAGCAGGTGTTTATGTATCAGTGTTTACTCTTGTAACCTCTGAATTAACTTTCAATACAGCAAGTGGTTTTATATAAGAGTGTTCCTTCTAATTAGAGGTGAAAGTAAAGTTAGGAGCAAGTGCTATGTAGTGCGTGGCCTCTACTGAAACGTCACACTATGAGCCAGTGGTGGACAGAATCCAACAACTGGGGCCTACTGTGAAACTTTGGTTATTTAAGTTAACCTACCCAGGAAATGGGTCACAAATCCCTAAATTATACCTGGTACCCATCACTGTAGAAGTGGGTAGAGTCTTAAGATTTAAGGAAAAACTGGCCTTAAAAAATTACTGCCCCACCCAGGGACAGAACCTGTGATCTCTCAGTTGTGAGTTGAGCATGCTAACCACTGCACCACAGGACCACCTCTCCTAACCTTTACCCATGAAACTTAAGTTACAAGGTAGCAGGTGGTTTTATGTCAGTGTTCTTTCTAGCCTTAGCCTAAAGAGCCTATTCCTACAAGGCAGTAGTAGCCCTTACAAGTACACTATAACTCCAGGCCAGTGTACCAGGGAGCAATGATGGATAAGAGGAGGACCCCATGCTATTGAAAAAAAAACACCTCTCCCAAACTGCAAATGCAATTTTATTATCCTGACTAGAACAAACTGCATAATTTTGTATTACAAATAGTGATACGCTGTGTATGCTTACAGAAACCTGATACTTTTATGTATAATACTTACATAGTGTTTGACATCTTCTTTCATACTTTTCCAGTAGTACACTGCGGCAACCCTGTTATATGTTGCCTGCATACCACTATGACCTGAAGTCGGGCTACTGTGGTGAAACCACAGCACGTCAGCAAGCTTCATGGTGCGTATCATTCCCGCCGCTTGCTGTCACCCGCTCCAGTATAGTACAAGATCTTCTCTGTAAATAAAAATGCATCATGAAATAAAACCTAACCAGAATTTGCATTTGTATGTAGAGGTAGAGCAGAACTTAATCAACTAATTGCTCTGGTTAGCTGTCACTCTGTTTTACAAAACAATTTGAATAGATATCAATCACTGCAATTAATCATGTCAGTAAATTAGCATACATATGTATGCTTTCAGTGTGGTAATTTCATTCGAGCATACATAAACACTAGTCGTTAATGACGATGTCATCAGAGGTGATCAGGATTGAGGAATTGGAGATGAGTACACAATTTTATATGCCCAACTTGTAGAAGTAGAGGAGAGCAACAGCAAGAAAACTAGAAACTAGAAAGAAAATGTGGTTGTGGATGGTGGGGAACTTGAAGAGGTGGAACAATTCTGCCATCATAAATCACTGGTACAGAATAGTATATACTTTCCAGTTTGTTGTGGCCATATTTTGCATGTTCTGCATCTATGATTTAAATGTTTGCATTCATATTTCAGCAGTTTTAAGTGCATACTGTTGTTGGGTTTCTAATTAGGTATTATAACAATTGGCTATTATTTCATGACAGACGTAAATTTTGAACATTTAATCATACGTTACAGCTGACGTCCACCATTACTCACCTCTGAGACACTTGAATTTTTAGTTAGTATGTTTAATCTGTGTTTCAAAAATTTCATTAGTGTTTTGTTGAATGGCTTAGCTCAGTGGCTTCCAAACTTTTTCTGGTTGTTACCCACTATTCATACAAAATACTTCTCCATGGCCCACCACCCACTGCAAAGCATGACTCATGACTACAATGACTAGTCCTACACTCATTAGGTCCATATATAAACCACTATAGCAAATACTGTAATTTTATTGATTCCATGCATGTAAATGACCCCACTGGCTGCCTACCCAGTAAACTCAATTGTTTTTATACACACGATATCCTCAGATTATGATCCCCTGGATTCTGTTACACTGCCCCCAAGAAGCCATTGCTTACAGTTTGGGAGCCACTGGTTTAGCTGTTAGTGGTTGATGAGTGGAAGAGGAGCATAATCTTTACAAAAGTAATGAATTGGTAGCATGATCAATACTTAGAATACATCAGTAGTTAAAAAAAAAAAAAGTATCAGCATTTGGAGGAAAAAAAAAAAAAAACCTAACATGAGAGGATGAATGAGTGTTGGCAACAGCTACAAATGGAATAAATTAACACTATTACAGGAAAGAAAAATGTTACTTTCCATCAATGTTGTTTAAGCATGGTTTATCACAGTTTCATGTAAAACAAGGAGGGACCAGTGACCATGGTGAGAGCAACTGTAAGCCGGAGTGACATTAAAGTGGTGTAGAGATGCAAAATGTAAAAGAAGAATGTACAAGACTCACGTGATGCATCCCACTGGAATGTGGCTGCCTTTCTCCGGATGAATCTTCGTTCCGACTTGTCCTCGCCGTTGACAAAACTTCCGCTGTTGAAGAAAGATTAGTCTCTCGTAGATGACATTGTCAGCCTCAAATTTCCTCCTGCAGCTGGCTTCATAATTCTCCACAGAGACGTTGGACCTGTAGGAGAATTATTGATATTGAGAATCATTGTTTATAAGTATCAACAAATAATTACAGAAATAGCAAGAAATCAATTCAAAGTTAAAAGCATAAGTTAATACCATAAAGTTTCAGTGCCATACAAAAACAAAAGTTAATGAAGGTGCTGGATTTAACAATAACTCATCAAATCCCACATTAACTTGACTAACCTAACTAGCTAGGGTGCCATCTGTGGTCCCCCTCAAGGGACATGAACTTAACAAACCTAACAAAAACAGGACCTATGCAGCATAACCAAACGTAACCGTAATTATTTCCTGTTTGTAATAATATTTATTGTTACCAGGAATCTTACCAGAATGAGCTCCTCTGGGAAGGAGCTCCAAACATGCCAACATGCCACAGTAGAGTTAGATATTTTTAATAACAGTAATGCAAGCGGATGCAAAATACTGTGGAATGTGTGTTGTAAGCAATTATGAGAATTTTTCAAAGAATAATAAATATTCAAACAGACTGTCCCCCAGATGAATTGCAAGAACTCTTTCAAACTGGGATAAGGCAGGAGCCAGGACAACCTCGGAGGGCAGAGAATTCCAGAGATTAATAATTCTAATTGAGAACAATCTTTCGTGTAAGTCAGTATGTATATGAGGATAGAATATTTTGAGAGGGTGGACACAAGTCCTGGCATCAGGCGTAAGAATAAAGAAATAAGTATATGCAATAAGTGTTCATCAATTAAATATTTTCCACACTGTTATCAGGTCAGCTTGGAGCAGCCTACCCAGCACTGAATACAGATCCAGAGCAGAAAGACAACCGCTATAATCAATGTTGTGGTAACCAATAATTTATTTTGACCAACAGCACTGGATCCCTTCCAACAATGAAAGGTCTCCCTCATAACCTGTGCCAAACTACGGAACAGAACTCTATTATAGGATTAATATGTGTAATGTAAAAGAAAGCATAAATGAGGAGTCCCGGTTTACTGAACTCTTAAGGAGGTTTGAGGCGATGCAAGATGACTTATTGGCAATATTGCAGATATACTGATGGAATTTTAATGGTATCAACCAACAATCCCAAATCTGCTGCCAAGGCTATGAACTGAATTAGATGGCCATTCTTGTAATAAGCAGGTCCTTCATGGGGTGCGGTGCCATAAAGAACCTAATAGCAACAGTTTTGTCAGTATTTAAAGTTTTGTCGATATTTAACTTAAGTCCCCATGATTCAGCTCTGGATACAAGAAGGTATATATATATATATATATATATATATATATATATATATATATATATATATATATATATATATATATATATGTCTCTCTGCACATGGAAGGCAAGTTCTGTGTGCAGTAGGAAGTAATAATATTAGTCTGTAGGTATATTTTTTCATCATCAGCAAAAATTTTGTACTTGCAAGAGAAGACAGAAATTTATGTAAATAAGGAAAAAAAGTAGGACCCAGAACACAGCCTTGGGGACACCACTGCTCACATTGACAGGAAGACTTTCTTCACCCAGAGAAGCAGAGAGTTACCAATTCCTAATCAAGGAATATCTTTTTCAATTTCCAATGGTGGGGCGTCCTACCTCCTTAAACCCCAACTCACTGCATCACCTTCAACAGTTCTCATGGGCCAAAGACTGTCAGTGTGATTATTTTGAACCTACCAGACTAACACCAACCACGCTACATTTCTTACTGAAACTTTGTGAGTTGCAAAACTTTTACTCCTAATAAGACAATCAATCTCTACATAAACAACATGAGCCTCATCTGGTGCCCCTAGTTCTGTTATATTAAGTAAGTATCCATAGTGGGTTCAGGGGGCCACAGCCCCCATGATAAATTTGGTTAGGTTAGGCCCAGTTAGGTTTGTTAAGAAAAATCAATTAAATAAATAAAACACAAGAAAACAGTTGTGATTAGTTCAAAATATCTAAATGAATATAAAATTTCAATAGCAGGTGTTTGGATTTTTATCTTGGTAGCAAGAAGGTTGAGAGACGTGTTGTTAGGATCACTGTCTGGTGATGATAAGTGGGCTATTCAACCTGCAGATATGGCTAACAATTTTGTTATTGCATTTTCAGCTGTCTTTTACAAATTCTTATTATAATAACTTTTTTTTTTCGTGCTAATAGGTTTTTAGCGTTTTTAAGATTCAGAATACACTTTTTAAACTCAGGAATTTTAGCAATTTTGTTTTTAAAGTTAAGTGTCCCATGCTCTTAGCAATCTACACTGATCACCCTTACTGGATAGATTTGCGTTTCCTGACCTTTTCCGCCCATATCACCCACTGTTATTATGTCTAAGCACTCCACCACGCATAACTAATGTCCTGTTATTAAAAGGATAGAAGACAGTGAAGTGTGTGCATCAGTTCCCAATACCCCAAGGGGATGCTAGTACCCCTATAATGAGTCTTGTTTAATTAACGAAGCTGATATAGTCTGAATGTAGTAATGTATGGAAGCGGGAACATAAGATAAACTATTAAATAAACTCTGAAAGGCAGTTCAAATATAGAAACGGTTTAATGGTAAGCGGGGGTAGAGGCAGGAGGACATGCTGGACACCGCGTAGCACCCCTGAGCGGCGGGATAAAACTAGTAGATAAATGCTATTTATGCACTTACAATAAAAGAAAAACAATAAAAATAAGTACTCACGACTTGAAATCATCCATAATGGTCCTTTGGGAGAAGATGAAAGTACAGTGCAGGCTGAGCTGTACTTTCATCTTCTCCCAAAGGACCATTATGGATGATTTCTCTCTCTCTCTCTCTCTCTCTCTCTCTCTCTCTCTCTCTCTCTCTCTCTCTCTGTATCGTGCTAATAAGGAATTTTGATTTAATTTGCTATAACTGAGGTCACTGATAACCACAATGGTAATGTTCGTGAAGAAAGGATCTAAATATATTGTACAAACTTCTTATGTCTTAACATTAATAAGGCGTGACAACACATGGTTCAATCTAAAGACACACAATGTTGAGAGTCCAGTGTCAGATATCACAATGGAACACTGCAAGAGGAAACCACTAAGTGAAAGAACCGTGAGGAAACCTGAGCGATATTCAGTCAGTATAAATATTCAGATCCGTGTTAAACTGTGATTAATTGTTCCTTGACTCTGAGATAATAAAACAAACCCCTCCACAAATAAACTTTTGTTTAGATACCTCGGAAATTCGTCCAATGATAATACTACTAATAATAGTATTAATAATAATAATAATAATAATAATAATAATAATAATAACAATAATAATAACAATACTATCGTGGCAAATGACGTTCTTAACAACCATGACTTTCTCTCTCTCTCTCTCTCTCTCTCTCTCTCTCTCTCTCTCTCTCTCTCTCTCTCTCTCTCTCTCTCTCTCTCTCTCTCTCTCTCTCTCTCTCATACACACATAATTAGAAAAATCTAGCAAAGTGTGAGAGAGAGAGAGAGAGAGAGAGAGAGAGAGAGAGAGAGAGAGAGAGAGAGAGAGCTGTGTTGGGTGGTGGACAATGGAGTGTTGCGTCATTGTTACGGAGGGAACATTTGGCTGAAGAGACGCTGCCGGAGTAGAAATGGAGTAAAAACTGAAGAAGTGATGCGTGGGGAAACATGGCGGGATATCGAACTATGTTAGGGAAGGGAAGAGACGGTCGGGAAGGCAGACGGGAAAGGGAGAAGGGGACGGGAGACGGGGAGGGTGGAGGAAAGCAGAGAAACGATGAAAAAAAAGAGATAACAGATAAAGTGTGTACGAGAATAAGAGAAGATAAACGAACATAAGGAGAATGCAGGAGGAAAGACATGAATGAAGAGAGAAATACGAGAAGATAAGAGGAGTGAGTAGATGAAAAAGAAATACACGAGAATAGGATAAACCAGTGAATGTCAAAGATAGTTAATAAAGTGGCAGAAAAAAAGAAAAGAGAAGAGAAACGTGAAAGGATGAAGTGCAAAACAGATAAAGTGAGAAAGAAAAAGAAACTGTCGAAAAATAAAGAGAAAGAGGCGTGACAATGAAACAAAAGTGATAAAAGTGTTGAGAAAGAGAATACGAGAATAGATATGATAAAAAAAAAAAACATTTGAAAATATAGTTTGGAGAATACGAAATGACGAATGGCAAGAAGAGCCGAAAGGAAAGACAGGAACAAAATAAAAGGAAACTGAATAGAGGCCAAGAATGAAACAATGATACAAAACAAAGAGATTTGGAGGAAAGCTGAAGAAAAACACTGAAAAAAGACAGATAGAGGAAAGATGAAAGAAAATGACAAAAGCAGAAAGGATGCAATAAATGAGACTGAGAAGAAGAGAAGGAAGGAATGGAGAGAATAAGATGACAATGCTGGAAAGAGAAGAGAGAAAAAGTACACAGACGAGGAGAAAAGAGACAAAATGGAGTGATGGAGAGAAAGAAAGGAAAAAAGGAGACAAGATGCTGGTAGTGAAAATAACACATAAATAAGAAAGAAAGAATAAATACAAGAATTAGATGAGAAGTACTAGAATGTGCGAAAAAAAAAAAAAAGGGACACACAGAAGGGTGGAAAGACTGCATTAGGCGTGGGTGTGGGCGAGGAGAAGTCCCTGCCGAGGCGTGGCAAGGCGAGGCGTGGCATGAACCAAAAAAAAAAAAAAAAAAAAGGAAACGCCATACTGCACAAATATCAAACTTGCTACAATATATCATGGAAAGTTTAGACGGGAAATATTATTGTTCAGTGACTTTGGTGGTTGGCTGATGGCGTGCCGAGGCGGGGAGAAACCGAGTGTGGTGTAAACGTTGCATCTCCATCTTAATACTCTCACTGTGACCCAAAACAACTACCAGCATAAAATTTACAAGCACCAGCAAAAATGCCAGCGATGGAAAAAAAAATAAATAAAAAAAACATTATTCAAATTCCTCCTAGCTAAAAGCTTGGCTGTGACTGCAGGACAAGTAGAGATGTGAGAATGATTGATAATTGGGAAGAAGTGTAAGAAGTGGCAGTCAATTAAGCTGTTAGTAGCGTCATAAATAGTACTCTTAATATCGTCAATATTATCCACTAACTTCTTGTATTTTGATTGGACCGTTTGTAAATTACGAAACATAATTTGACCTCACACTATTCCATCCACCCTAAAACAACAATACGTTTGCTAAGAGCGACAATAAATACAAATGTCCTCACAATTCAAATCTTAGGATAATGTACATATTGCCTGTTATTATAATGGACCGCTGGCTTGAAAAAAGTCAGTTACAGAGAATTGAATTATCATTTAGTAGTGTGGCAAGGCTCTAGGTTTGTGTTCTGTGGTGCCCGTAGCGACGCCCCTTCATCGCTATCACGGCGTTTCATTGGTTACAAGTGACGTGGTACATTTATGCCATATACACCAGACACATTAATAATTAGTAGTTTAATCTCCTTAGTGCTAAGACGCGTTTTCATATTCATTCTGGTTACTATTTTGCCGGTTTTACACAGCTTCAAAAATATATGTTGGGACCCTGACCTTTTGAGCTCCATAGACCCTTCCTAATGCAAATAATATCATCTAAACATACCCAAAAATCAAGGTAAACATATGCCTCAGTATTGAAGGGGGTTAACAACTCATGTCAAGATGCAACGTTGTTTTTTTTGCAGTGACTGCGCCGCGTAAACCAAACAAAACATTTCAACATTCTCGCCTCGTTCATTGCATGTGCTTGTAAGTGACGCGGAAAATTTACCTTGAAGCGCGTGATGCATTATGAAGAGCTGTCCACACACCAACTTGACATGAGCCAATGCAATATTTTCCTACACTGCAGCAACTAAGGCCTATTATATATTTCTCAGAGTTTTAATGGACTTCTTTCTTTTCCTTTTTTCCTAGTGACATTGGGAATTTTGATTATAGCTAATAAACTGTTAGATTTTAATACTAGTGCAGTATTCAAAACAAATTTCAACACTATCTAGAATCCACCACTCTTCTTATAATGAATCCCTAATAGTGTAAAGTAGACTTCTGTGACGCTGGAAACCTAACCTTGATGCGTCTGACATTAATAATTAGCTACCTAAAATCAAAATCAAACTAAAACAAGAATCAGAGAAAACTTTTTCACTTCCTGCACTTCGCGTGAATCCAATAAAGGTATTTTTCATGATGTTCATTCCATGTATTTTTTGGTGATATAGCGAGTTCATCATTGACATATTCATGATGAGCTGCTTAATTGCGAACTGAATACACCATTACGGTAGTAACAATAGATCAATAGCGTCCGTGGCTTGTTGCGACACCTAACTTTTCTTTCTTTTAATTACTCGGCATTTCTTGATAGAAAATTAACTTGAACATTTTCATTCTTCGTTTCTCGTTACAATCGCAATGTTTTTCCAAATAATAATCATAAAGCTTACAACCCAATGTTTTTCTTTCTATTAATAACTCTATATAAGAGGGAATTGCTTTTAAATAGAGCGATAAATGGAATGAACTCAGTAGTTACGTTATAAAGTTTCACACAGGGACTCCCACGTGAAGGCTTGATGGCTTCTTGTAGCTTCACTTATGATCCTATGATAATACGAGTATGATGTACTATTTACTTATCAACACATTCACGTCGCTAAATAATAAATTAATTAATTGAATTACATGAAATGCTAACTTATCTGTTCATCTATGTTACTGTTATTTTTCTCTAACCCACTCCCCAAAATTCACAGCACCACAGACAACACAATGCCAAGACTCACACCACTGAACTCTGCACACTATTACAACTTTTCCAGGTAATAGTATACACGACTTACTGTTCTTCACGTTTGCTTTCTTTTCTTGAGGATGGAAGGGCGCCAAGATTGGCTATAAAAAGCAGCATCCCGTCCTGTCCCGCCTCACCCTCCAGAGCGTTAGTAATCAGATGACAGATGTCACACACCGATTCTTGGATCAGATGCAAGGCCCAAACACTTCAAATGTCCACGAAATGACAGATAAAGAAGAAAGAATGCTACACACGAGCCATAAAGATGCTTTGGCCGTAAAAGTAAAAGAACTGAAGTAGTTTTCTAAGTCAATTACGAGTTATCAGGTGTAACTGAGAGTCAAAGTTTGACGATGGAAGAGTGCCAAGATTGACTTGACAGGTAAACCTGGCCATACACCTGAAAAGGCCAATCTAGGCACCGGGGAAGGAGAAAATTACAGGTGTTGCAATATTTATCTGAAGATGGATGTTCAAATCACGAGGATGTGGAACATGGCACACCAGAATGTCAAGGTTTGGTGAGGCAATCTGGGCAACATTCACTCCTGAATTAATGAAAACTTACCTGAGGAGACGCCATAGCTAAGAAAGATTCTCTCTCTCTCTCTCTCTCTCTCTCTCTCTCTCTCTCTCTCTCTCTCTCTCTCTCTCTCTCTCTCTCTCTCTCGAGAGAGAGAGAGAGAGAGAGAGAGAGAGAGAGAGAGAGAGAGTTCTGCAAGAAAAATAATTTCCCCCTCTCGTTTTTATGATCATTTTTTTCAGTTTAACTTCTTCATATCTCTTCATATTTTCTCCGACTTTTATTTCTCTCTCTCTCTCTCTCTCTCTCTCTCTCTCTCTCTCTCTCTCTCTCTCTCTCTCTCTCTCTCTCTCTCTCTCTCTCTCTCTCTCTCTCTCTCTCTCTCTCTCTCTCTCTCTCTCTCTCTCTCTCTCTCTCTCTCTCTCTCTCTCTCTCTCTCTCTCTCTCTCTCTCTCTCTCTCTCTCTCTCTCTCTCTCTCTCTCTCTCTCTCTCTCTCTCTCTCTCAGATAAGTCGTTTATATATACAGCTGGTGTTTACAAATTCAATCGTGCTTTCCTCTTCCCTTCTTCTCCTCCTCCTTTCCCTCCTCCATCTTCCTTCTCCTCCTCTTTTTCCTTCTCCTCCTCCTACTTCTTCTTCTTCTCCTCCTCCTCCTCCTCCTCCTCCTCCTCCTCCTCCTCCTCCTCCTCCTCCTCCTCCTCCTCCTCCTCCTGCAACACACGAGACAGCTCACAATTACCAGCCTCCATTACTTCTTAACTTCTAATGACCAGGGATAACTAAGGGGCCTAACAGTTAGTGACCGGCATAGGGGCTCACAGGGGCTCACTTTACCAAAAGTCTCTACAAAGGGGTAAGTAAATTTGTGGTCACGGGGAGTAAATGTCGCGTCATTGTACATTTGGCTAACACTTTTGCCAGTATTCAAAAACTCCTTTGCACTCTCACCACTACTGTTTTCAGAGGTCACAGAGATGATTAGTCAGGTTCTCACGAGTGTTTCTCCTGTTATTAATGTAGCGATCTATTTATTCCTTTCATCGCAAATAGCTGTCGCATCCTTGTATTTTTTGGCATTCAGAAACTTTTGGCTCTCTTACCACGACTGTTTTCAAAGGCCACACACAGATGATTATCCGGGATCTCTCGAATGTTTCTCCTGTTATTAATGTAGCGATCTATTTATTTATTTCTATGTAATACGAAATGATTAAGAGCACAAGATACGTGAAGTCTTTCTATAATCATCTACAATAATATTAGCGATGGAAAAGAATACACTGCAATTTCTTTCCATTCCAGACTGCATATGTCTGTAGAATAAGTAAAGATGTGTCTGAGTGATTGGCAATTGGGGAAAGGTATAACAGGTGGTAACGATAGGGTTAATATGCCACGGAAATTATAAGAAAAAACACCCTAAATAATTCGAGTTTTTTGGTTTTCGTCTGGAGTCACTTTTACGTAAATAATTAGAGGGTTAAGGCGTTAATCTGCCAATAGAACCGTAGAAACTCCCTTAATCCCGTCAGATGATATAGATAAATGGCAGAAGGAAATGCTATGAAAGATGAGTAATATGTGATGGAAGGATTAACCATTTCACTCTGACATATTCTCTCATACATATTCTTCATTTCAACACCATGACACGTTTTCATACTCATACTCATAGTTGGTGATTTTATACAGTTTCAAAAACTCATGTGGGGATTAAAATACTTTGGCCATCAATCTTCTGACATCCACAGATTATACCTAATATCAATAAAACTGTTTAATTGTATACAAATCTCAACGTAAAAATGCGTCTCAGTATTGAAGGTGTTAATAACTCGAGCTTTGTTGCCTTTGTCCAGAATTTCACCTTAACAAAATTTTATTCTTAAAACCTTCAAATTCTTCAACAATGTGTACACTTAATAACTACTTAACGTACAACTGTTGCAAAATAATTAGGAAAAAAAATAAAGTACTACACTAAAGGCGACTTGACACTTCCAAGATATTTTTAAATTTTTAAATTTGTTTCATATTTGAGTATTTTACTCTTATTAGATGTATTAAGGGATATAATAACCAATTATGAAGATTTATTACTCTATGTCTTCAAAATGGCCATGACTACATATGTAGTCATTGGGCGGATGGCATGGCGGATGTGGCTGTAATCATTTTGCTATCCGGTGCCCAGTTTTGCTGCTATGCTGGGTGAATTTATTTTGACTGTTTTAACAAATTTAACATTCATAAAGAATACATATCATGTCTTTCAACTGGTTTGTTTGAAGTAATTGCTTTATTGCAACTGAAAAATGTAGAAACAATCAAATGTTGTATTTGTATGTTTATTTTTTCAAGAATATATTATCAATTGTTATATTGTTATATATTCTATGAAATAACACTTGTTTACAAAGAATACATTTCATAAGGAAAAGTAAACAAATTCTTTCTTTCCAGGTTCTGAAGATTCCAAAGAAAATGTACAAACCAAAATATTTCATTATCAAGTTTACTTCGTAAAATGTATCAAAATTTTCATTCATAAACACAACAGTGATTTCCTTACAGACTAGTTCATTTCCAGGCTAGAAATTCCCCAAAGAAAACATTTTATAAAAATATATCACTCTTAGAACCTCACATTACCTATTTCTCATGGTAAATTTGGAAGCAATTGTTGAGATGCATTGATTTATTACATTTACTACACTGGATCCTGCAATTCTTCTTACACACTGTACAACGTCTTACTGGACAGCTCTGTGGGTAGTGTTTTCTGTTGTCTGTCCTAACTTCTATGGGTACAGGAGAGGAGGGTCCAGGTAGTGACTCTGCCCTTGGCCTTGGTTGTGACTGCTTCAGCATTACAGCAACTAAGCTTCGTCTGAATTCTTTTTGGGTCATCTGGGCATTTGTGCATAACTGATACACTCTCCAACTGTAAACCACTGCAATGTTTATTACATTCACAAGCAGTGGCCAGTACCATTTTTTCCCTTTGATTGCTGGCCTGTAGTCCGCAAGTGCTCTGTCCATGAGGTCTACTCCACCCATTCCACTGTTGTACTGTGCAATAACTTTTGGCTGTGAAACCATGACTGTTCCTTTCTTTTTCTCCCACCGTTTGACTTGTGTAATAGGCTCAATTCCAGTGGCATTACTGCAGAAGCTTACTACTGCATTATCATTCCTCAACTTCTCCATCTGACCTGTAATCATATGAGCCTCTTGAATTTTTTTTTTCATTTCTTGTACACTCTTCACTGGGCACCCTTTTGTTCGATTTTCTCTAACTGTGCCAGTAGCTCTGTATCCCAAAGATTTCAAATTGGAAATTAGATCAAATGATGTGAAAAAATTGTCAAAAAAAAATGTGGTGAGAGGTAGGTTTATCACATACTTCAAGGCAGTCCATAACAACACGTGTGCCAAGAGGAACATCTTTGTTGTGCTTCCCATTCTTTCCTTGATATATAGTAACCTTGTAGGGCATTCCACTAGAGCTAGCAATTACCCAGCATTTGAAGCCAAACCTAATAGGCTTGCCTCTTATGAACTGTTTACATGAATGCCTTCCAAAATAAGGAACCATAGATTCATCAATGCTGAGGTATTCATGAAGAACACCAAACATCAGTAAAGACTGGTTTAGCATTTCATACAGAGGACTGATCTTTGCCATTTTCTCTGAACTAAGGGACTGATTATCAGCAGCATGGATTACATGTTTAATTTGTTGGAAACGATTGCGACTCATAGTTTCTGCAAAAGCTCGACAGGAGAGGTCTGGTGCTTTACTCCAGTAATCTCTCTCACTTGTACGAAGGTTGTACCCAGAAAGTAGCAGTAACCCAAGAAAGTTATACATTTCTTCACAAGATAAGTTAAAATTTGGAATGTTACAATCTCTCTTTGCATACTTGTTTGTTTCACAAACAAGATGAGTGAGCATGTTCTGAAACACTTTTTCAAAAACAGCCCACTCAGATGCTCCAGCAAGGTCAGGACATTTTTCCAATAGTTTTTGTTTGGCACTTTCTTGCTTGTCCTGGAAAATATCTGGCTGAGAATCAATATGGCTGTGCTTCCATTTTGGCAGATCTCTTTTGTTTCTTTTGCTTTTTCTAGAGATATTTTCTACAAGCTCCTCATGATCTTCATAAAAGACATCAACTTCACTAGCAATCTCCTTTGGCATCACATTTTCCTCTAGGTTATCATCATCCAGTTGTTCAATGTCACTGCCATCACCTCCAGGTGGTGGGCCAGTAATAGCAATATCTGTAGCTCCTTCTGTGTCTTCAGCGAATTCTGCAGCATCCCTCAAGAACCGATGAGAAGAAATACTTGTTCCATAAAACGTTTGTCTGTCCCTTTTTCTGTCCTGTAAAAACACAACTCAAGATAAATTTCTTGGAAGGGAATTTATAAATATATAACATTATAAAGCTTTATGTTCAATAAAATTTTACAAATAACGACATTCAAACCATTTAGACTTGTATTGGTAAAGAAAAGTATAGTTAGCCTATCAACAATCATGGGTGGAGGACAGGGGTTTTGGGCCAGAAACCTATGCAACCTGCCCAATGACTACATATGTAGTCCTAGAAATTCACACTCACCTTATGAAGAACATATACAAGTAGTTGGTGATCTGCCCGCTGCGTCAGTGATATGTGGTCTTCAGGTTATGACTGAAACAATATTAGCTGCAGGAAGCTCCTACAGCTGTTGCCAGACTGATATAAACAAGAGGGTGTGATACTCCAAAGATAATGGGTGAAATAAAAGTTTTCTTTTATTAATATAAAATATGGGTAACCAATTAAATATAAAATTTTCTATCTCTGCATGTAACAGGAAGGGCAAATATAAGAATAGAACCCATTTGTCAACGTGGAAACATATAACAAAATATTAGAGATTTTTTTAAGTTGCAGACTACAAATGTAGTCATTGGGTTCGCTGCTAAAATCTGGATCAGTCTGCTCTCCAACGTTGCCGAGCCGCGTGCAACTAAGCCCCTCAAAAGTCACCCTGATGACCAACACCTCGCGGCAGTTCTCCGCTGTGTCTCCTTGATATTAGACAAACGCATCTCTCTCTCTCTCTCTCTCTCTCTCTCTCTCTCTCTCTCTCGAGAGAGAGAGAGAGAGAGAGAGAGAGAGAGAGAGAGAGAGAGAGAGAGAGAGAGAAATCAAGCTAAGTTCACAACTCTATCTATTCACCTATGTATCTATTGTTTATCTCATCTTTTCCTTCCTCTTTATCATTCTTTCCTCACCTCCCCTCAATGACATGAAGACTGAGCGTGAGGGGACAATGTACCATGGCGCCTGTCATGTCGTTTTTAAGAGCTAGTATTCTTCACTTCATCTTTCTGTAACCTGTTAAACTAAGGCCCCTCCTCCTCCTCCTCCTTCTCCTCCCCCTCCTCCTCCTTCTCTTCCTCTTCCTCCTCTTCCTCCTCGTCCTCCTCCTCCTGCTCTTTTTCCTGTTTTTCATGTAGCTTTCTGCCCCTACAAGAAATGAAAATAAGACAAATACGAGGAAGAGGAGAATGAAAAATTGAAGAAAAAGCAGAAATAAGATAAATAAGAAAATATAATAAGAAAAAGAACGATGAAAAAAATAGGAGCAAAATGAGAAGGAGATGGAAAAGGAAAAAAATAAATTGGTAAAGGAGAAGTAGAAGAAGGAGAAATAAGATAAATCAGAAATAAATACAGTAGAAGGAGGATGAGAAAGAAGAATAAGGGAAAGAATGGGAGAAGAACAGGGGACGAGAAAAAGGAGATACTAAAGATAGTAGGTAGAAATTGACAAAACGAATGAAAAAGAGAAAGCAGAAACACAAACTCTCAATAAGCTAAACACAAACAAGAACAAAAGCAAGCAACACTCACACCAGGGGGACAGTCACCACAAAGGAGAAGGAGAGAAGGAAGGTACATAAAAATGAAGAGAAGGTACAGAGAGAGAGAGAGAGAGAGAGAGAGAGAGAGAGAGAGAGAGAGAGAACCATGAAAGTCCAAGGAGAAACAGAACTATAAAGACACGGAAACAGAGGAAGACAAAAGGAAGAGGAAACACCTGCGAAGACAAAAGGAAAGGAAATAGAAAAGAAAATAGAAAGAAAGGTAGAAAAAAAAAACAGAAACACAAAGCAAAGACAAAACGAAAAGAAAACAAAATACAGGAATAAAATATAGAGGAAAAACAACAACAAAACAACAACAAAAACAACAACAACAACAACAACAACAACAACAACAACAACATTCCTAACGATTTACAAAGCAACACCAACAAATAAAGAAAAAAAGATAAAAACAGACAAATATTAGTTTTTTTTGGCTATGGAAGGTGAGGAATGGAAAATAAAAAGGATATAAAAGAAGAAAGGAGAGAGCTAGAGAGGAGTGGCAAGGGAGAGTGAGAGGAGTGTTAATGAGGGAGGAGTCAATAAAGGAGAGTTGTAGAAAGAGGGAGTAAGAGAGATGGAGAGTAATGGATGGCAGGGAGCTGTGAGATTGTAAGGGTTAAGGTTAGGATCAGTGAGAGGTGAGAGGGGAGAGTGAAAGTAAGGGAATGAAGGGAGAGTAGTAAGATTAGTAATGGGGAGATAGTGAAGGAGAGACAATGGTAGTGAAAGATAAATATTGAGAGAGAGAGAGAG
This sequence comes from Portunus trituberculatus, assembly GCF_017591435.1. Classification (NCBI taxonomy): domain Eukaryota; kingdom Metazoa; phylum Arthropoda; class Malacostraca; order Decapoda; family Portunidae; genus Portunus; species Portunus trituberculatus. Next base: position 2,011,445 of record NC_059257.1, on the reverse strand, counting down.
AGAGAGAGAGAGAGAGAGAGAGAGAGAGAGAGAGAGAGAGAGAGAGAGAGAGAGAGAGAGAGAGAGAGAGAGAGAGAGAGAGAGAGAGAGAGAGAGAGAGAGAGAGAGAGAGAAAGGGGGGGGATAAGTAAGAAGGAAGGTAAATTGACTGATTACCTGCTTCACCAACCGACTGACTGACTGACTGACTGACTGACTGACTAACCGACTGACTGAATAAATGAATGATTAACTGACTGAGGGACTGACTGACTTACTGAACAGCTGATTGACTCGCTGAATTAATGAAAGAGTGACTGATTAACTGACTGATTCACTGACTGAGAGACTGATCGAATTACTGGACAACTGACTGACTGACTGACTGATTGACTGACCGACTGACTGATTGACTGATTGAAAACATCTTTCCCTGTGATATCAAAACCACAATGGAACCAATACCAAAAGGAAAGTTTTGGGAGAGCAGGGTACCAGAGAGAGAGAGAGAGAGAGAGAGAGAGAATTGTTGACATCCACTGCGGTTCTTCATGGGAAACTTCTTTATATTCCATGCTCTCTCTCTCTCTCTCTCTCTCTCTCTCTCTCTCTCTCTCTCTCTCTACGCCTGATTGCCTACCTCATAAAAATACGCACTAAAGAAATACGTCCAATAGTTTCAATCAGTTTAAATTTATCAATTTTTTCTTTCATTTTATTTTCCTTGTTTTTTTTTCCTTTTCTCTGTCTTTTTTTTTATTATTTGTAATCGTTTTATCTTATTGAATTGTTGCTCACCTCCACTACTACTTCAATCTAATATTCCTGCCTGTCCAGCCAATTTCCTTTCATTCTTTCTTTCAATTTACTCATGTTTCCCTCTTCCTTTATTCAATTATTCTAGTTCAGTTGTGTGTTCTTTCTATTCCAACACTGCTTTTCATATGGTCCAGTGTATTTATTTTTTCATCGACCTTTGCGTATAAGTTTTGTTTACTCTCATGTCCTTTCACAAGTTTTCTTTTGTGATATTTTATTCCAGTGTTTTCCTCGACTTCAGCTTCTCTTTCAAGAACTGTTTTGATGATTTTGCTCAGCCGTTTTGTCTTTTCCTTTACTTTACTAAGCCGTTTTGTCTTTTCTTTTACGTTACGTCTTTACCTCATGAATTTCAAAGATTAGCTAATATTGTAAAAAAAAAGGATACGTAGATACAAGAGCAATGACAATAACAAATACTGTAATAGTTATAGTTGTAATAGTGATTTTTTACCCAAATTTACCGGTTGTTCCTTCGTTTTCTATTACTATTCTATTTTCCTGTGATTCTTTATTTCTCTCCTCTATTCATTCCTGGTTATCTAAGCTGTGTTAAATTGAAAGATACGGAAATGAGAAACAATTTGTTCCCTGTCTTTATTCAATTTCGGTGTGATTTATTTGAACTCTTTCTTGGATATGTTTCTCTAATCAGACTACTGAAAGAAAATACAAAAAAAATATTGTGGCATAACTTCAATGAAAATAATGTCATATATTATTCTTCATTCATGTGCTTGCTCAATTTCCATCGGATTTATTATAAGTATTATATATATATATATATATATATATATATATATATATATATATATATATATATATATATATATATATATATATTTCTTTTCTTTATTATGACTAAAAATGAGAAAAAAATATAAAATAAAATATCATAGCATAACTTCAATGAAAATAATGTCATATATTTTCTTGGTTTCCTTTGTTCATTCAATTTGTGTGTGATTTTTTTTTTATCTATTTCTTTGATCTATCTCACTAATTAGACTATTGAATGGAAAATACGAAAAAAAATATCATGGCATAACATCAATGAAAATAACGCTAGATATCTTTGATTATTTTTCCCACACATCTTCACATCCAAGTGGTCTGCTACTATTTGAACTTCCTTTCCATTCCTTTTCTCCTCTCACTTAATACTATTTCTCCTTTTCCTAATTTTCCCTTCTTATTCCATATTTCCCTCACTACCAAACAAGACTCCTCCTTCCACTTATTCCCTTCTACCTCCCTCCCTTCTACCCTCTCCATCTTCCTAATTTGCTCCACAGAAGGAATGATTAGTAGGAACAAACACGACAAAGCAGATGGTAAGGACGAACAGGAAGGAAAGAGAGGAAGGAGGAAAATAACAAAGGTTAAATGGAGGAAGGAATGGAGGGAAAGTGTTTGGGATGGGAGGAGGAAGTTAAAGGTGGAGGAGAGAGAGGGTTGGAGGAAAGAAATGGGAGGAAAGGGGAGAGGAGGGGGTGGAAGGGAGAAAGAGGTTGGTAGGAAAGGATTTAAAGATAAAGGAAACATCGGAATGAGAGAGAGAGAGAGAGAGAGAGAGAGAGAGAGAGAGAGAGAGAGAGAGAGAGAGAGAGAGAGAGAGAGTTGGAAAAGACAGACGATAGATAAAAACAAGAAAATAATCGAACCATTATGAAAAACGGAGAAAGGAGAGAAAGAATCAAGGGAGGAGAGAAGAAGGAAAATGAAAGTATTAGAGAAAGGCACACTTATCCTTGGTATTGGCACTAACTTCACTAACAGGTGGACATCGCCAGTACTTCCTCCTTCGCCACCACTTCGCTAAAACAACATTCTAAGCCGTGCAATGCAATATGTCAATTATTGGACATGTATAACACTTATAACTTTCTTTCCTTCTAATTTCTTTCAGAAATTGGAAGGACACACACATTGTTTTGGAAATACTTTCAACTATTGGATTGCTTCGGCTTCAAGATAGTGTATAGTGCTATCAATCCTTTCGTTGGGGGAAAGGTAGTGAATGGAAGGCGTCGAGCCTGCTGTTATGAAATAGTGTGGGTGCAAGACCGTACCTGGTAACACAAAATCTCTAAGTTTCATTTATCCATAACAGTAGAAACAACAAAGTAATAAAAAAATTGTTTACAATGTTCAGTCTGTTACTGCAATTTCCAAGCAATGACAATTAATGTGTCATATATTGTATCACTATTATTTTGTCGAGACTGCTGTTATGAAATAGTGTGGGTGCAAGACCGTACCTGGTAACGCAAAATCTCTAAGTTTCATTTATCCATAACAGTAGAAACAACAAAGTAATAAAAAGAATTGTTTACAATGTTCAGTCTGTTACTGCAATTTCCAAGCAATGACAATTAATGTGTCATATATTGTATCACTATTATTTTGTTTCTAATCAGAATACTTAAACTTAATGTTCTGTTCTCGTATATATATATATATATATATATATATATATATATATATATATATATATATATATATATATATATATATATATATATATATATATATATATATACACTCTTCATGTATAATTTATTTCCTAAGAAACATGTAGATAAGTAAATAAGAAAGTAAGTGAATAAGTAACTTCAAACGTGGCCCTCCCCATAGCTATTTCAGGACAGCATCAACCATGTACATAACAAAAGTGATTAAGCCCATGTCTCTCGTACAAAACGTTAATTATTCAAAACACGCAATGGTGCAGGACGGTTTCTGGTAAATCCTCATTTCGGGTGAAGTCTACCACAATGACTCCATCTGGATACACCAGAGACCGACCTGCGTGGGTTACGCGAATGCTGCACAAGCAAATCGCCGTTTATCTCTCCGCGAGGAAATAATTTCTTCCAAATTGATGGCGCCATGGGTTCACCTCTTGGAGTCTTATCGAGAAACTTTCTTTTTTATGTACTGCATAAAGGAGTGTCTTCAAGGGATAAGAAAAGCCTTACATATACTGCGGATGCATAGACTACATGTTCATCAAAACGAAGAACCAAATGGAAATTGACCAACTTATACATCGCTTTCAGCAAGCTTCCGACCTCAACTTCACTTTAGAGAACAGAGTGAAAGACAGCCATGCCCTTTCTCTGTGTTCGACGGTCAGTGATTAGCTCCACAAGTCATGAATCTACAATCACTCGTACTCCTCCATCACCGTAGCTGTCTCCTTACAACATCGTAAGTCCTTCATCACTGCTCTCGGACCGGAATCTATCACCTTATCCTCATCAGGAGTGGTTGTCTTTGTCAGTCTGAGCTTGGTGGAAACGAAGTGCTTGGTTTTGTCAATTTTGCTGTGTTTATTAAACCTCCCAAGTATTTTCTTTTTCCTATCCAGCAAGTCTTCGTAGGGTGCGCAGATTAAATACCTGACTCAAGAGGGAACCCTCGAAGAGACGACAATCTGATATATCGAGCTGACTGTTGTTAACTTACACCATTGCACCAAGGAAATATCATTAACATATTTTACCATAGTATACGATGCTACTCATATATCTTCTGAGATCCACGCACACACACACACACACACACACACACACACACACACACACACACACACACACACACACACACACACACACACACACAGTTTGTGGGCAAATTTGGTATTGGTGTGAAGTAATTAGCAAGGTTTTTCTTTGCTTCCATCGCCACAACCACCACCAATCATTTCACAGGAGCACGAGTAGATGAAGAAAAGATGAAAAAAGAAGAAGGAGCAGCAGCAGCAGCAAAATAAATAAAAGAAAAAGAGAAGAAATGGAGAAAAAAAGAAAAGAGAAAAGAAAAAATTAAAAGGAAGAAAATGAAAACAGGATGAAAAGAAAAAAAATAAAAGGCAAAGAACAAAAGAAAAAAAGAAATGAAGCAGAAGAGGAAAAGAACAGAAAGAAGAAAAAGAAATAGACGAAAAAGAAAAAGAAAAAATAAATTAACTGAAAAGAAAATAGAGGAAAAAGAAAATAACAAAAAAGAACATGAAAAGATCGGGAAAAAAGGAAAAAAAAAGAAAAAATAGAAGAAAAGAAAACAGAAAAGGAAGAAGAAAATGTAACTCGAAAATCAAGAAGAAATGAAACACATAAGAAAGAAGGTAACACGAATGAAGAGATGAAGAAGGAATTGAGACGTAGAAGGATAAATAAAGGAATAAGATGAGATACGCAAAAGCAGGACCAATATTGTAGAACGCTATTACCAATCTGATATAATAACAGAGCACCTGACCACCTAGAACAAGAGAAGGTGAGTTATTAGATGACTGACAGCATATTAAAGGAAGAGACAAAAGGCAAGCAGAGGTGGCAGGAAACAAATAATACAGACGAGGCAGATGGCGACAAGTTTCTGATTAAATGCAATTTAATTATTAAAGTTAGGCGAGTATGAATCTTAATGAACGTTACTGGATAAATAACCTCATGAAAAGCTACAGGAAAATTAAACATATGATTAAAATATTGGAAAATAAACCGTATAGCACCGGAAGAATTGTTGGGATGAAAAGTCGTTCACTGTGTGTATATTATGTTATGTAAGAGACAGAAATGAGAGGAAACCGAGAAGGTGAGAAAGGCAGCTAGAGAGCTGTCAGACCAGAGTGGGTCAAGATGGGCAATCCGCCTATCATGGTACTAGTAAGTAGAGTAAAACGCTGGTTTTGTTTATTAATAATAATAATAATAATAATAATAATAATAATAATAATAATAATAATAATAATAATGATAATAATATTAATAATAATAATAAGAAGAAGTATAATAATAATAATAATAATAATAATAATAATAATAAGAAGAAGAAGATGACGACGACGACGACGACGACGACGAAGAAGAAGAAGAAGAAGCAGAAGAAGAAGAAGATGGATGGATGGATTTAAAAGTATGTGCCGGAACAGCAGAGATCATATGGCGCCACAGCAAAATTGCAAGGAAGATCAAAAAAGTTTAAAAGAGAAATTATGAAATAACTAAAAGCAGGTAAAAACGATAAAATTAAAGGTAAACTAAAAAACACAAAAACTACAATAAACTTATATAAAACATTAAAATACATTTAATCAATTAAAATAAAATACACAGCTTTGAGAGAAGGCCTGATTCTCCCAAAAACCTAAAAACGTCATGACCATGGGGCAGGCACTCTGGTCCAAGGACCTTTGAGATATAATAGACACCGTATCTTAAGTCAGTCAAACTGGGGCACTCGACAATCAGGTGCCGAACCGTAAGTGGCACCAGGCGTGTTCATTCCCCGGAACACCAACGTGACCAGGGACCCAACAGAACCCAACACAATATCCTCTTATGGTAAGTAGATATAGCCACTCTAGAGCTGATAAAACCAATGGATTAAGGGAGATAGTGGAAGAGAGAGCAGTAAGAGCACTGCAACAGTCACTAAAAGTTGTAAAAGACGAAACCGGGAGAGTAAAAATAATCTGTAAAGCTAGGACTATGGCAGATAGCTCCTCAGTAAAGACGCATGCCACTGAAGGAAGGCTGCCAGACCGATAAAAAGAGGGGAAAACCACACTGAACCCAACGCCTGCGTCGGATTTGGAACCATCAGTAAAAACAGGGATATCATCACAATGGATAAAAAAGGGTTATAAAAACTGTGTGTGGAACAAAGGTGGCAGAAAATCCTTCTTGCCATCCATGGCAGGAGGGCATAATGAGATAACAGGAAGCTGCCAATAACCAACTTGTGGGAGCCAGCAAGAGTACACATGAGTGGGGTCGACAGAAAACTCCGCCATGAGATTTGCGACTCGATGGCCAAGAGGTTTAGGCAGACTAGGTCGAGTGACAAATGACTGCGAGCACGAGTTTCGCAATATTGACAGACAAGGGACGCAATCAGGAAGACGGTGGGTGCGAAACCAACACCGGAGCATCAAAGACTAGCGCCGGATGTCTAGCTGCCAGAAGCCAGCATCCATTAATAAGCTAGGAATTGGAGATGTCCGAAATGCACCCGTAGCCAAGCAGACCCCAGCATGAAGCACGGAGTCAAGCACACGTAGCCGTGCCTCCGTTGCAGAATCTCACAACCGTATTCCAGCTTAGGAAGGATTAGTGTTCTGTGAAGAAGCAGCAGAGTGTCCCTGTCCGCAACCCAAGAGGTGTGACTTAGAACCCGAAGAAGGGATAGTGCCGTCCTGCAAGACGCTTTAAGAGAACGGAAATGGGGAATCAAAGTAAGACGGTTGTCAAACAATAGGCCAAGATATCGAGTTGCTTCCACACATGAGAGGCGTCTAATGGCGAGGTATAAATCAGGGTCTGGATGGACACCACGGTTGTGACAAAAATGCAAGCCTACGGTCTTCGAAGCGGAGAATCGAAAACCGTTCATGTTGGCCCAACTGGACACCCTATTGATTGCAAGTTGGAGTTTGCGCTCGAACAGTGACATCTTGGCGGCAGCAAAGGAAATGCATAAATCATCAACATATAAGGAGCTGTAAACGCAATCCGGTATAGTATCTATAACACCATTTATGGCGACTAAGAATAGTGTAACACTAAGAACACTTCCCTGTGGGACACCATCATTTAGAGCACTAACATTGGAGAGAACACTCCCCACTCGAACCCGTAAAAGACGTCTCGATAAAAACGGCTGGATAAAAATAGGAAAGTGGCCACGGAGGCCAAAATTATACAAGGAACGTAAAATGCCATGACACCAATTTGTGTCGTAGGCCTTCTCCAGGTAAAAAAAATAAAAACGGTTACCTGGTGGTGGTGATTAGTAAAAGCCTCATAAATAGAAGATTCCAAGGATAAAAGAGCATCAGTAGTAGAACTCATCTTTCGGAAACCATACTGTACCGATGACAAATAGTTCCCCCTCGCCAAGTACCACATGAGTCTTTTACATTAACCATCTTTTCTAATACTTTACAAATGCAGGATGTCAAAGATATAGGACGATAGTTCGTAGCCTGAAGATTATCTTTCCCAGGCTTCAGAAATGGGAGAACCACTGCCACAGCCCAAGAAGATGGAAAGTCACCGGTATGCCAAATCATATTATAAATATTTCATAAAAAGTTAAAAGCACTGTCAGACATATGGCGCAAGAAGGCATAATGAATATCATCTGAGCCAGGAGAAGAGTCAAGACACTAGGATAAAGCAGTTCGAAACTCGGAGGCTGAGAAGGGGACATTATAAGACTCCCCTCCAGTGGAAGAAAAGTTTATGCCGAGAGATTCCATTCTCTGACGGTGACGTGCGCCCGGTGTGGCATGAAGAAGTGTCCCACCATGACGAAATGGGAAAGTTCCCAAGATATCGTACCACAAACCGGCAGAACGCACGCCGGGCCTGCAGGGCGAGGATCTCATCCAGTACAATTCCAATGGGGAAAACGCTCCGACAATCATGATTTTCCCAAAAACTTAACATAGTTTAGTATATCATTCAGTATACCTATTTTGAGGAAGTATACGTCTCTGGCAGTCAAAATTTACTAAAATATATGTATGGAGATCTCTTAGTAGTAAAAGAAGTCATTTATAAAGTGGTCGCCGACCGTGACGGACGTTCATATCCTTGCTGGTCTCTAGTCTGACCGCTGTGCGCAGTGAGGTGTATGACTACGGTGCATTTGCTACCACTTGTCAAATAACCAGTGCTGGTGACAAACAGCAGCTGGCTGCTTTATAGCGTAATTTTTTTTTTTTTTTTTACTTAATTAGGAATTATATTTGCTTACATTAAGAGTAAAGCAGCAGCAAAACATTCCATATTTACCTAGTTCTCAAGTAAATAATTTTGTTAAATGGTGTGATGATAATTATTTGAATTTAAATGTAAAAAAGACAAAGGAAATGTTAATTGATTTTCGTAAGAGGGAGAAGTGTACTCAAAATCTTGTAGTTAAAGAGGAACAGGTAGAAATTGTACACGATTATGAATATTTAGGGGTGCAAATTGATGATAAAATAACTGGTGATGTAAACACAAAGAAGGTGTATGGCAAATATATGCAGAGAATTCACTTTCTGAGAATTTTAAGAAATCTAAAATTTGAAAATACTATTCCTGCTATGTTCTATAAGTCTGTTATTGAGTCAACTCTATGTTTTGGTTTAACAACGCTGTATGGGTGCTTCACTGTAAAAAAGAAGAAACTCAAAAAGGTTGTGAGAATTATTGATAAATTGGGTGTAAAGGTAACAACACTAGATGACCTATATTCTAGAAATGTATTGTGTACAACTAGGAAAATAATGAACGACCATACCCATCCTCTCAATGATAACTACGTGTTCTTAAGATCTGGAAAAAAGATTGAGTTTGTCTTCACAGAAATATCTAGATATAAAAATTAATTTGTTCCAGTTAGCATTAAATTGTATAATTATGCCCATGCAGAAAGGTAAAGTTATTGCTTCCATTGTGATTTCGATTCTGATGCATGATAAATTTACAGCATGGTGTTTTTAAAATAATGTAGCGTATATAGTTTAGTCTTGGACCTTGCCTTGTCACAGATATTTTATTGTGTGTTGTACTGTATGTGGGTTATAACTGTAACTTTGAATGATCTAGATCCACAAAGAGTTTCAATTTGTATGTATCATTACAAATTGACCAAATAAAGTATTTATTATTATTATTATTATCATTATTATTATTATTATTATTATTATTATTATTATTATCATTATTATTATTATAAAGGCAACGTTAATGATGGAAATGTTATTAAGAGTTAGGTATGTAGAATTGATATTAGCATGAATGATAAAGGGTTTAGTATAGTTGATTCTTTTAAATGTTATTATCAGTATTGCTCACCTTGGTGTTGCTGCTATGCTCTTTATTATCTATCGTTACTACTACTACTACTACTACTACTTCTACTACTACTATTACTACTAATACTACAGTTATTATTATTATCATTATTATTATTATTAATATCATTATTATTATTATTATTATTATTATTATTATTATTATTATTATTATTATTATTATTATTATTATTATTATTATTATTATTATTATTATTATTATTATTATTATTATTATTATTATTATTATTATCATCATCATTATTGTTGTTGGTGTTGGTGTTGGTAATGGTGATGGTGGTGTTGGTGTTCGCGTTTTTGGTGTTGGTGTTGGGCGCAACTAAAGCGTCCACGTCGCTCCGTGGAGCGAATGATTCGTGCATCTGGCAGGGCAGGTCTTTACTTCCCGTCTCGTCATGGTGGGACACTTCTTCATGCCACACCACTCAGACCACAGGTATAAAGAGACAACTCCCTGTGACCCTTTTCAATCATTTCGAAGTCCTCTGGGATTATGTCAATGTAAATGAAGACTCCAGTTTAATAGGGGACTCTTTAATCAGAGGAATGCTGGACGAATTCTGTTCTCGCGCCCCTCTCCGACGTAGGAGGCACTGTATCCCCGGAGGAACGCTCGATGACGTCACAGCCGCGTGTGATGACATCAGTCATGACGTAAACGAAAACACCCTGTTCCTAATTCACGCAGGAACAAATGACATTCATGGAACACGATCAGAGGCCTTGCTCGAAAAATACCGTAAAATGATTAGGAAATATAAAGAAAAGTCAAACAATGTCATTATCTCTGGCATCCTTCCCCGAATAAATGGAGACAGGTTATTCTATAACAAAGCCTTCAGCACTAATGCTCGTCTCGACAACCTCTGCAGAGAAGAAGGAGTTCGATTCGTAAATCTATGCAATGACTTCTACAACCAGAGGATATTATTTAATAATGATGGTTTACATCTTAACGAAATCGGATCGGCGCGGCTCGGCCGTCTATTTCACGACGCTGTTGTTGCTCACCTGGCAAAAAACGCGAGCCAACTAGCACGGCCAGGGACAACGTAAATTGTAATGTTAATGCTGACACGGCCCCATCTACTCAAAATTTTGTCAAGTTTTGCTTTGTAAATGCTCGCAGTATCAGAAATAAATTTCAGGATTTTGAAGAAATCGTTTCCATGGAGGAATATGATGTTATCGGCGTAACGGAATCGTGGATTGATACAGTAAACAGAGACTTTTTGGCCGAATTTTCAATACCCGGGTACAGTTTATTCAGTTGTGAAAGAAACGAAAGAGAGGGAGGCGGGGTACTCCTGTACGTTAAAACTAACCTTCACCGAATTGCAAAATCCACCACGAAAATAGCTAATATAAATGCGTCATTCATTCAGCTTAATCTCCAGTCCCGTGAAATCGTAATTGGTATTATTTATAGACCTCCAAGTCAGTCAACGGCAGTAGACGACCAACTTTATGAACAGATAGCTGAAATCTGTTGCGAAAACGAAACCGAACTTGTTCGAAAGCAGCCTTTATCAATTAGTAGAACAGCCGACAAGAGGAGAAAATATTTTAGACCTTGTCTTAACTACGAATGAAAACATTGTCGGAAATGTAAAAGTAGGACCTGAGTTCAGTAGCAGTGACCACCGGGTGATTACTTTCAGTATTCAAGAAAATAAATCTATAATAAAGGAAAGTAAAGAAAAAGTACCTGACTACCAAAGGGCCAACTATAAAAAACTTAGAAACATTCTTGCGCAAAGCGATTGGAGTGAGCTCTCGGGAAACATAAGTATAAACGAAGCATGGCTAATATTTACATCCAATCTTAACAAAGCAGTTGATGCATCTGTTCCACTATGAAATAGGCGCTCGATCGTTAACTCAAAACCGAAGTGGTGGAATACAGAAATAAAAATTAGCCTCCTTACTAAGAAACGCGCATTTCAGAAATAGAAGCTCACTCAAATAAACAGTGATAAGATAGAACACGACCGATTGCGCCGAAATACTAAAGCACTCATCAAGAGAAGTAAGAAGAACCTCGAGCTTCACATTGCAAATTACAGTAAGTCTAATTCTAAGGAATTTTTCAGCTACATTAGAAAGAAAAAGACCTTACCATCAGTAATAGGCCTATTAAAAATGCAAAACGGCGAGTACACTGAAAACGATACCATGATGGCAAATATCTTAAATAACTACTTCTCAACCGTATTCACAGAAGAAGTTAACTTAGAACAACAGCCGACTCCTCGCATTCAAAGTAATAACGTCTTTCTGAATACGTGCACATTTGAAGAAAACGAAATTTTGCAAGCAATCAATTAAAATTAAAGTAAACAAAACGCCGGGCCCTGATAGAATTTCTCCAAGAATATTAAAAGAGGCTAAAAATGAATTAGCTAAACCACTTTCGATACTGTTTGGTAAATCGTTAAATACTGGAAAAGTACCCGACGAATGGAAACTCGCGAACGTTACACCTATATTCAGAAAAGGTAACAAGTCTGAAGCTCAAAATTATAGACCGATAAGCCTCACATCGGTGGTAAGTAAACTAATGGAATCGGTTATACGAGACAAAATGGTAGCATTCCTCGAAAGTAATACCATCATCAAGGACTCTCAACACGGATTCAGAAACAAGCGATCATGCCTTACAAACTTACTCGACTTTTTTCATCACGTATATAATCTGTTCGACGACACTAGGGCGGTCGATATAATTTATTTAAATTTTCAGAAAGCCTTCGATAAGGTTCCCCACAAACGCCTCATCAATAAACTAAAAGCTCACGGTATAACTGGCGATCTCGTTACATGGATCGAAAACTGGCTATCGGGCCGTGAACAGCGTGTAGTAATAAACGGTAAATCGTCAGAATGGACCAGCGTAAGTAGTGGCGTTCCTCAGGGATCAGTCTTGGGACCGATTCTTTTTATCATATATATAAACGACATCGAGGAAAATATTAACTGTAAAGTATCAAAATTCGCGGATGATACAAAAATTGAAAACAGGGCGGACTCAGTAACTCAGCGTCAACTTTTACAGAACGATTTAGATACCGTCGTCTTATGGTCTAAAACGTGGCTAATGAATTTCAGTTTTGACAAATGTCATGTTCTACATATTGGAAATAGTAACCCACGAGCGAACTACACAATGGGGAATGCTTCCATAAAGAGCGTACAGAGAGAAAAAGATCTTGGCGTTGTAATATCGGCTGACCTCAAACAAAGTAATCAATGCACCGAAGTTGTGAAAATCGCAAATAAATTAGTCGGCTTTATCGGAAGATCATTCACATTCAAAACGGAAGAGATAATATTAACTTTATGTAATTCGCTTGTACGCTCGCACCTTGAATATAACGTGCAATTTTGGTCACCCTATGATAAGAAAGACATTGAAAAATTAGAAAGAATACAGCGTCGATTAACTAAAATGATTCCAAGATTACGTAATAAACCATAGGAGGAACGACTTAAAGAACTAAATTTATTTACTCTTTCCAAACGTCGCTTACGAGGGGACCTTATCACACTCTTCAAGATTTTCAAGGGATTTACGAATATGAATCCTGATAACTTCCTAACGCTTGACCGGTCAAATTTCACCAGAAACAACGGTTTCAAGGTAATAGGAAAGCGATTAAAAACAAACGAAGCGAAACATTTTTCCTTTATTCTCATTATCAATATTTGGAACGGTTTGCCATCGAACGTAGTTGATTCAGGTACGATTGAGACATTCAAAATTCGTCTTGACAAATATTTCGAAACTAATCCCCGGATGTCACTGTTTATCTCCGAGTAATTTGCGCCGTCCATAAAGAAATATGCCTCAGATCGTGAATTACGGGGTGTTTCGCGAATACACTTACCCTCCTTACACGACACAGACAGCCCCGAGTTAACGGTCACTACTACTACTCTCGACCTGTGACGGGCTGTGAAAAGTCAGAAACTCTGACCGTAGTGATCATCATCGGAAATTAAAGTACCAGGGGACACTGCTGCAGGGAGTAATCATGTAGTGTGCGGCGCCCCTTAGTGGGAAGTACACTTTTACAGTAGATTGAACGGAGCTGGGGCCTGATTGACTGCTGACTCCCTTGAAAGCGCCAGGCAAGGCTGCCGCACCACCTCTTCACCTCTACACTGTGTCTACATTTACACTACACTATACTATACTTACACTCACAGATAACCCTGAGTTAACGGTCACTACTCCCACTTTCGACCTGTGACGGGTTGTGTTTGTCTAGGGCCCTGTTAATCTTTTTTATCACCATCGGGACAACCAGGGGAAATCAGTGTACGGCGTCCCTCCAAGTGAAAGTACGCTTACTCAGTGGAGTGAAAGGAGGAGCTGGGGCCTGATTGACTGCTGCCTTCCTTGAAAGCGCCAGGCAAGGCTGCCGCACCACCCCTCCGACATCCACACTGTGACTCCACCCACACGCACATTCACCACACTACATAACCGTCAAGCACCTACATAGTCCCCCACAAACAAGAGTAGACGTAGGTTACAACTTCCTTTCTCTATCCTCTAAAATTTCATTTGGTTTTCAATACCACATGGTGCCTTTCCTTTTCCGGCCAGCTTCGGCTGGTGGGATGGGTGGGTGGGGAGGAGCCTTCTGCTTTCCTGTCCTGTCTCTAACACTATGTAGTTAGTATAGAATAGTTAACCAAGCTGACTAGTAAGGACCCCAGGGTCTGTTGATGCTTAGACTTTCCTTTGTGTTCCTTTGTGTTCCTTTGTGTTGGAGGAGGAGGAGGAGGAGGAAGAGGAGGAGGAGGAGGAGGACGACGAGGAGGAGGAGAAGGAAAAAGAGGAGAAGAAGGAAGAGCAGGAAAAGGAGGAGAACGAAGATGGAGGAGGGGAAGGAAGAGGAGAAGAGGGGAAGAGGAATGCATGGCTGAATTTGTAAACACCAGCTGTATATATAAAAGAAACGACTTATCTGAGAGAGAGAGAGAGAGAGAGAGAGAGAGAGAGAGAGAGAGAGAGAGAGAGAGAGAGAGAGAGAGAGAGAGAGAGCGAGAGAGAGAGAGACAGAAATAAAAGTCGGAGAAAATATGAAGAGATATGAAAAAGTTAAACTGAAAAAAATAATCATAAAATCGAGAGAGGAAAATTATTTTTCTTGCAGAACTCTCTCTCTCTCTCTCTCTCTCTCTCTCTCTCTCTCTCTCTCTCTCTCTCTCTCTCTCTCTCTCTCTCTCTCTCTCTCTTGTAAAGCCAGCCAGCCTCTCACCAGCAGCCTGTATGGCACTAAACTGCTTACTGCCACTTATTACAACTCTGCTAATATTATAGTTATTTTTGTGTTCATAAGTGTTGATGATTCTCTCTCTCTCTCTCTCTCTCTCTCTCTCTCTCTCTCTCTCTCTCTCTCTCTCTCTCTCTCTCTCTCTCTCTCTCTCTCTCTCTCTCTCTCTATTAGTGATGCATCTAATCCTCTCTGCCGCTTTCATCCCCTCCTCCTCCTCCGCCTCCTCCTCCTCCTCCCTTTACTTTCCTTTCCCTTTCTCTCTTCCTCCTCCATTTCTCTCTCCTTCCCTTCCCTCCACTCATCTCATCCTTTCCTCCCATCATGCCTAAACTTCCTTGCCTACTTCACTTTTACCTCCTTCTCCTTCCCCTCCTCCTCCTCCTCCTCCTCCTCCTCCTCCTCCTCCTCCTCGCTTTTAATTGTTTCTTATCATTTTGGAGGTTCTTGAAGTCAGAGAGAGAGAGAGAGAGAGAGAGAGAGAGAGAGAGAGAGAAACAATTTTTGTAGTTAGAGCGGGAAATAGTTTGTGTAATTCATGATTTGATGTTTTTTTTTTCTTCGTTTGTTAGTGTGTGTGTGTGTGTGTGTGTGTGTGTGTGTGTGTGTGTGTGTGTGTGTGTGTGTGTTTGTGTGTGTGTGTATGTGATTTGGTATCCTTCATTTTTGTTACCATGCCATTTCCTCCTCCTCCTCCTCCTCCTCCTCCTCCTCCTCCTCCTCCTCCTCCTCCTCTCAATACTTATCTTCCTTCTTTTCTTTCCTTCCCATTAATATCTCTCTTTGCAATCAATTAACACACACACACACACACACACACACACACACACACACACACACACACACACACACACACACACATAATCAGTAAAACTAGGTTACATCACCTATTCACTCTTTTGTATAGGAAAAATTCGTAAAACTTTTGTGTAGAATTTGAATTTTTTCCCACAATGAGAAAATATAAAAGTTCTTGGATTTATTTTCATCTTTCACCCTATCTCTCTCTCTCTCTCTCTCTCTCTCTCTCTCTCTCTCTCTCTCTCTCTCTCTCTCTCTTTTATTTTTTTTCTATATATTCTTCTTCTTCTTCTTCTTCTTCTTCTTCTTCTTCTTCTTCTTCTTCTTCTTCTTCTTCTTCTTCTTCTTCTTCCTTTTCTTCTTCTTCTTCTTCTTAGTCTACTCCTCCATCATCATCATTATCACCATCATCATCATCATAATCATCATCAACATCATCATCATCGTCATTGTCATCATAAGCATCAACATCTTTTCCTCCTTTTCTTCCTCCCTTTGCTTCACCACCTCCTCCTCCTCCTCCTCTTCCTGGTCTTCTTCTTCTTTTTCCTTTTCCTTTTCCTCCATCTCCTCCTTATTCTTTTCCTTAAACTTCAATATGTCTTTATTTTCTGACTAACAGAGGCACTCCTGGCATATTATACAATACATTTCCTAGGACGCATTCATTTCCTCTGTTATAATCCGGTGTCCCCCTTCATCTGAGTCTATTCCTTATTTGTGTCCAGCCAAGCCATCAGTCTATCCTAACCTGAAGCCTCGCTCTCTTCATGGTAAATAATGTAAACTGATTGGAATATGATGCTCCGGAAGCGATAGAGGGAAAAGACACACACACACACACACACACACACACACACACACACACACACACACACACACACACACACACACTAATCTCGCCATCCCTCGCTCATGTATGGTTTCCTTTCTCCTTGCAGGGACGAAGTTCATGTGCCGGGCGAGGTTTTACCCTATCAAGAACAAGGTTGGCGACACGTGTATGTTCATCGTCAACTTCCAGGCCCTCACTGTGAAGCCCGAGGAGGAGAAGGACGATGAGAGTCCCGCGCCTGACACCATTGAA
The DNA here is from genome assembly GCF_017591435.1 of Portunus trituberculatus. Lineage (NCBI taxonomy): Eukaryota > Metazoa > Arthropoda > Malacostraca > Decapoda > Portunidae > Portunus > Portunus trituberculatus. The sequence goes on along the minus strand of NC_059257.1, from coordinate 1,994,593 downwards.
TCCAAGTGTTAGGAGGACAAGGACAGCAAGAAAGCGCGAGAAAGGGAAGCTGGAAAGAAGGTAGAGAGTGAGAAAATAAGAAGACATAGACGAACAGGATGAAATGGAGGGAAAAATGCGGTAAGACAAGAATTGGGATTGGATAAGGAAAAGTGGGCCGAAAAAAAGAAATTGGAAAGAAGGGAGAGAGAGAAAATAAAAGAACATAGAAGAACAGGGTGAAAGGGAGCGAAAATGAGAGAAAACGATCACTAAGATAGGAAAAAGGACGAGTAGAGCGAGAAAGGGAAGCCGGAAAGGAGGTGGAGGAAGAGGAAATGAGAGGACGGATAGACGAACAGGGAGAGAAAGGAAGGGAAAATAAGGGAGGGTAATAACTGGGATTGAAAGAAAAAAAATTATAGAAGGAAAGCAGATAAGCAGACACAAGTAATGGACGATGTAAACTAGAAAAAAGGTGGGTCGAATAGAAGAAGGTAAGTGAATTAGGACAGGGATGGGACGAGAAATGAGAGAAGAGAACTAGTGTAAAAGCGAGAGAGAAAAAGGCTTTGGGAATGGTAGAGGAGAGAAAAGGTAGCTAGAAACAAGAAGAAAAAATGTTGATTAGTGTAAATGGGAAAGGAGAGCTGAAGAAAAAAAAAACATCACAGCCTGGTGAGAAAATTGACTTAGATTGTGTTGTAGATGACAGAAGAGAGAGAGGTAATGACGTTAGGATCAGTAGAGATAGAAAACATTAAGAAAAAGAGACAGAGATGATGAAAT
>NC_059257.1:1976325-1983825 GCF_017591435.1 Portunus trituberculatus | reverse complement strand
ATGAATATCCTCGGTCTGTCCTTTGCTCATAATCTTAACTGGAAACTTCACATCTCATCTCTTGCTAAAACAGCTTCAATGAAGTTAGGTATTCTGAAGCGTCTCCGACAGTTTTTCTCGCCCCTCCAGCTGCTTACTCTGTATAAGGGCCTTATCCGTCCATGTATGGAGTATTCTTCGCATGTTTGGGGGGGTTCCAGTCACACAGCTTTGCTTCATAGGGTGGAATCAAAAGCTCTTCGTCTCATCAACTCCCCTCCTCTGACTAACTGTCTTCAGTCTCTTTCTCACCGCCGAAATGTTGCATCCCTTTCTATATTTTATCGCTATTTTCATGGTAACTGTTCTACTGATCTTGCTAACTGCATGTCTCCCTTCCTCCTGCGGCCACGCTGCACAAGGCTTTCTTCTTCCTCTCATCCCTATTCTGTCCAACTCTCTAATGCAAGAGTTAACCAGTACGCTCAATCATTCATCCCTTTCACTGGTAAACTCTGGAACTCCCTCCCTGCATCTGTATTTCCGAATTCATACAACTTGTCTTCTTTTAAGAGGGAGGTATCGAGGCATTTGCTCCCCTAATTCTGGCTGACGGTTTTGGCACTTTTGAACTCTTTGGAGAGCCAGCGCTCAAGTGGCCTACTTTTTAAATCTTTAAATTTTTAAATAAATAAATATATCTTCCCTACGTATAAATAAATAAATAAATAAATAAATATATATATATATATATATATATATATATATATATATATATATATATATATATATATATATATATATATATATATATATATATATATATATATATATATATATATATATATATATATATATATATATATATATATATATATATATATATATATATATATATATATTTCTTTTCTTTGAATCACCTCTTCCTTCTCTCTATTACGTCCTCCTCCTCCTCCTCCTCCTCCTCCTCCTCCTCCTCCTCTACTACTACTACTACTACTACTACTACTACTACTACTACTACTACTACTACTACTACTACTATTACTACCACTACTACTATTTACTATTACTACTACCTGCTGCTGCTGCTGCTGCTGCTGCACTGCTGCTGCTGCTGCTGCTGCTGCTGCTGCTGCTGCTGCTGCTGCTGCTGCTGCACTGCTGCTGCTGCTGCTGCTACAACTGCTGCTGCTGCTGCTGCTGCTGCTGCTGCTGCTGCTGCTGCTGCAACAACAACTGCTGCTGCTGCTGCTGCAACACACTGCTGCACTGCTGCAACAACTGCTGCTGCTGCAACAACTGCTGCTGCTGCTGCTGCTGCTGCTGCTGCTGCTGCTGCTGCTGCTGCTGCTGCTGCTGCTGCTGCTGCTGCTGCTGCTGCTGCACCACTGCTGCTGCAACACTGCTGCAACTGCTGCACTGCTGCTGCTGCTGCTGCTGCTGCTGCTGCTGCTGCTGCTGCTGCTGCTGCTGCTGCTGCTGCTGCTGCTGCTGCTGCTGCTGCTGCTGCTGCTGCTGCTGCTGCTGCTGCTGCTGCTGCTGCTGCTGCTGCAACTGCTGCTGCTGCTGCTGCTGCTGCTGCTGCTGCTGCTGCTGCTGCTGCTGCTGCTGCTGCTGCTGCTGCTGCTGCTGCTGCTGCTGCTGCTGCTGCTGCTGCTGCTGCTGCTGCTGCTGCTGCTGCTGCTGCTGCTGCTGCTGCTGCTGCTGCTGCTGCTGCTGCTGCTGCTGCTGCTGCTGCTGCTGCTGCTGCAACAACTGCTGCAACTGCAACAACAACTGCACACTGCTGCTGCTGCTGCTGCTGCTGCTGCAACAACTGCTGCTGCTGCTGCTGCTGCAACTGCAACTGCAACTGCTGCTGCTGCTGCTGCTGCTGCTGCTGCTGCTGCTGCTGCTGCTGCTGCTGCTGCTGCTGCTGCTGCTGCTGCTGCTGCTGCTGCTGCTGCTGCAACAACTGCTGCTGCTGCTGCTGCTGCTGCTGCTGCTGCTGCTGCTGCTGCTGCTGCTGCAACACTGCTGCTGCTGCTGCTGCTGCTGCTGCTGCTACTGCTGCTGCTGCTGCTGCTGCTGCTGCTGCTGCTGCTGCTGCTGCTGCTGCTGCTGCTGCACTGCTGCTGCTGCTGCTGCTGCTGCTGCTGCTGCTGCTGCTGCTGCTGCTGCTGCTGCTGCTGCTGCTGCTGCTGCTGCTGCTGCTGCTGCTGCTGCTGCTGCTGCTGCTGCTGCTGCTGCTGCTGCTGCTGCTGCTGCTGCTGCTGCTGCTGCTGCTGCTGCTGCTGCTGCTGCTGCTGCTGCTGCTGCTGCTGCTGCTGCTGCTGCTGCTGCTGCTGCTGCTGCTGCTGCTGCTTACCACTGGTACAGCATAATTAAGTATGGCATATATTTTAATCCATCGGTCAATTCAGTTTCTTTATAGTTTCCCTTTCAAATTTCGATGAGCTTTGTATTGAGAGTTGAAGGGGAGACTAGACTATTTTACCTAACTCCTTCGATGCCACACTATGTTCCAAACCAAATCGACTATTTTGACTATGAAGGAAAAGAGGCAGGAGAATCAGAATTGGAGGAAACATGGAGGAAAGTCTGTGTAGGTGGAGGTAAGTGGAGGTAACTCGTGGAGGGAGATATGGAGGAAAGAAACACATGTAAAGCTATAGAAACCACACGCTAATAAAGAGGTTGACATCATTAAGGTCTAAATTATTACTAGCTAACACCGCAGTCTCTTCCTTAAGGCCCCGGGAACACTGCACTGTCTATAAGGTCGTTGTCACTGTAGAAGCCAATAAGATTTTCAGCCTTCCAGACAGAAATTGTGTTTTATTAAATGATTAGATTTTTAACGGAAAAAAAAAAAAAAATATATATATATATATATATATATATATATATATATATATATATATATTTTATGAATAAATCTAAAAGAGATTGTACCTTCATTTTCTTTGTCCATAGTGAATTTTATATTAGTATGTTGAACATTAAGGTAGTCAAAAAACAACTGTGCCTGATCTTCACTGTGAAACACAATGAAGGTGTCATCAACATATCTGTGATACAATAAGGGTTTGAAACTGGAAGGACAATTCTTGAGCCAAATCTTTTCATGATGACATAAAATATGTTAGCAAAATGGGACCTAAAGGAGAACCCATAGCCACTCCGTCTGTTTGTTTGTACAACTCATTGTTAAAAATAAAGGGGACATCCTTAACACATACTTCTAATAGGGATTTAAACAAGGTTCTTGTCATGTTAAGAAATAAATCTAAATCTTTAAAATTAAGTCTATGCATATGTTAATAGTTTCTGTAAGTGGTATGTTTGTAAGAGGAAGTTATATCAAAACTACACATAAAAAGTTATTGGGTAATTTGGCTTGGTTAAGTGTCTTAGTGAACTCATCTTTTGGCCTTGACTTCTGTTTGCCTGTTTTAAACCTTCTTTTATAGATATTTTCTTTATTATGAGAATATTATAAATCGCTTAAAAAACTATAAATTAGCTGATAACTACCATTTTAACTCTGTCATAGAATGTGTCCGTAACATTGCTCACAAACACTACTATGGTTTTAAATCTCACAAGGTAATTTCCCCCATTTTTAAGAAAGATGACTTCAAACTACTTAAGGACTTAGGAAAAAAGACTGACTTAGTAATTTGCAAACCAGACAAGGGTAATGGCGTGGTGTTACTCAATAAATCTGACTATGTATCAAAGATGCAAAACATTATCAGTGATGGTAATAAATTTGTTAAGCTTAAATATGAAGACATCGTTACAGTAACTACTAAATTAGAAGACAAGATAATAAGACTAGTTAACAAACTAATTCATCTTGGAACCATTTCTAAGGAAGTTGCTACTTCCTTGAAACATACAGGTTCTAGTCCTGCCACACTATATGGACTACCTAAAATACATAAAAAAGATGTCCCCTTACGTCCTATTATGGCTGCCTATAACACTGCACCATTCAAGCTCTCAAAATTTCTAGTTAATATTTTATCTGAATTTACTACCAATGAGTTCACAGTAAAAAATTCTTATGAGTTCACTAAGACACTTAACCAAGCCAAATTACCCAATAACTTTTTTATGTGTAGTTTTGATATAACTTCCCTCTTTACAAACATACCACTTACAGAAACTATTAACATATGCATAGACTTAATTTTTAAAGATTTAGATTTATTTCTTAACATGACAAGAACCTTGTTTAAATCCCTATTAGAAGTATGTGTTAAGGATGTCCCCTTTATTTTTAACAATGAGTTGTACAAACAAACAGACGGAGTGGCTATGGGTTCTCCTTTAGGTCCCATTTTTGCTAACATATTTTTATGTCATCATGAAAAGATTTGGCTCAAGAATTGTCCTTCCAGTTTCAAACCCTTATTGTATCACAGATATGTTGATGACACCTTCATTGTGTTTCACAGTGAAGATCAGGCACAGTTGTTTTTTGACTACCTTAATGTTCAACATACTAATATAAAATTCACTATGGACAAAGAAAATGAAGGTACAATCTCTTTTTTAGATTTATTCATAAAAAGACAAGATAACTCATTATTGTTCTCCATCTATCGCAAGCCAACCTTCTCAGGCTTAGGCACTAGTTTCTTCAGTTACTGTAATATAAAGTATAAACTAAATGCGGTCCGAACTTTGCTTCACAGAGCCTATGAACTGTCATCAACATACACCCTATTTCATGATGAAGTTGTATTTCTAAAGAATTATTTCAAAGACAATGGATACCATACCTACCTTTTGACAAAATTGTAAACAAATTTCTCAATAGTATATACCAACCCAAGTCTAATGTACCTAATGTCAACAAAGAAAAAGTATTTCTTAAATTACCTTATCTAGGATCTGTCTCACGAAACATTGAAGAAACACTAGTCAAACCTCTTACGAAATACTATCCACAAATAAACTTCCAACTAGTCCATAATAACACCTTCAAGATAAACAGTTATTTTAAATTTAAAGACGTTGTTCCGACAACCCTTCGCTCGTCGATCATTTACTGCTTCACTTGCCCAAGCTGCCAGGCTGGGTACCTTGGAAGCTCCACTCGAGCTTTCAAGGTTCGTGTCGCCGAGCATATGGGCCAGTCAAGCAGAACGAGTCGTCCACTACACAACCCTCCCCACTCCTCCATAAGGGAACACTCCCTTAAATGTAAGGTGCAAATAACATTTGATCATTTTAAAATTATTGATTCATGTAGCAGAAGTGACTTAAGAATATTAGAATCTATGTATATTAAAACCAATAAGCCTGCTTTAAATAATATGTTGTCTGCTACACCACTTAACATTCTATAAAAAAAAAAAAAAAAAAAAAAAATTTTCCATACTTTACATTTTTAGCCCTTTTTTATGTTTAACTTTTTAACATTTAATGTGTTTTATAAACTTATGGTTTTTTTTTTTTCAATTATAGAACCACTGATGATGACTTAAGAAAAAGTCGAAACGTTTGGAATAAACATGATGTTCGTTACCTCACTCGTTGTATTGTTTCTCCTGAATCTACGGTTCCCTAAGACCACACCTACATCTGATATATATATATATATATATATATATATATATATATATATATATATATATATATATATATATATATATATATATATATATATATATATATATATATATATATTATATATATATATATATATATATATATATATATATATATATATATATATATATATATATATATATATATATATATATATATATATATATATATATATATATATATATATATATATATATATATATATATATATATATATATATATATATATATATATATATATATATATATATATATATATATATATATATATATATATATATATATATATATATATATATATATATATATATATATATATATATATATATATATATATATATATATATATATATATATATATATATATATATATATATATATATATATATATATATATATATATATATATATATATATATATATATATATATATATATATATATATATATATATATATATATATATATATATATATATATATATATATATATATATATATATATATATATATATATATATATATATATATATATATATATATATATATATATATATATATATATATATATATATATATATATATATATAATATATATATATATATATATATATATATATATATATATATATATATATATATATATATATATATATATATATATATATATATATATATATATATATATATATATATATATATATATATATATATATATATATATATATATATATATATATATATATATATATATATATATATATATATATATATATATATATATATAAGACGTGTAGCGTGTTTTGTGGTGTTGCTTGCCCTGGCTCCTTTCGTAAAGTGGCTTGTACATGTCTGGGGAGGAGAAGAAATAGCTCGGTATAGTGTTTGGTGAGAGTTCTGAGAAGTGGTCGTCGCAGAATGTTCTGGGAGCTATTTTCCAATAGAGTCTTGGCGTGTAGCGGGTTTTGTGGTGTTGCTTGCCCTGGCTCTTTTCGTAAAGTGGCTTATACATGTCTGGGGAGGAGAAGAAATAGCTCCGTATAGTGATGGGATTTAGTGATATTTTAAGAAAAATATTGGAAAGCGATGGGCCATCGAGGTATGAAATTTTAGGCAAAATATCAGTATTATACATCACTTATTTGGTGATGGTGCTTCACTTAATAGTGATGGTGATGGTGATATTTCACGGAAAAGTTTGGATTGTGATGGTGTTCACTGTGTATCACTGGTGTTTATGTTTTGGACTTAGAAAAATTTTGGCTTACCTTGTGTGGAGTAGTAAGGGAGGTCGTCCGGTGTATCGCTATTCCAAATACTACGCGATTGTCCGCCATCACTTTTCTTTATATAGTCTTTTTCTGCGAAGCGCTTCGCAGAAAAAGACTATATAATGAAAAGTGATACACAGTGCAAGGGCAAGGGCAAGAAGTTTGGTTAAGATCATTGATGAATATTAGGAAGAGAGGGGGTGACAGAACAGAACCCTGAGAAACACCACTGTTAATAGATTTAGGAGAAGAGCAGTGGCTGTCTACCACGGTTGCAATAGAACGGTCGGAAAGGAAACTTGAGATGAAGTTACAGAGAGAAGGATAGAAGCCGTAGGAGGGCAGTTTTGAAATCAAATTTTGAAATCGCTCTCTCTCTCTCTCTCTCTCTCTCTCTCTCTCTCTCTCTCTCTCTCTCTCTCTCTGACCAATAGCTTGGCTTCATATATGTGACGTCAAATCAGCTGGGTGGAGGAGCAGAGAAGTGGGAGCCGGGAATCGAGGCGAGCGCGAGGACGGTTTCTCGGGGACAGTGCCGAAAGTTCATTTAATATTATTATTCCATCAGTTTATGATAAAGTAAGTGGATTTGTAAAGTATGTGGATTTGTTCAGTGTCAATCTTTCAAAATCTATGACCAGCGCC
>NC_059257.1:1926325-1971325 GCF_017591435.1 Portunus trituberculatus | reverse complement strand
GAACCCTGTGGCACTGATGCCTCCACAGGCAGGGACTCAGATGTTTGCCCGTTGACAACCACCTTGAGGCTTCTGTCCTGCAGGTAATTTCCCAAGAGTCGTAGCAAGCCACCCTGGATGCCTTTAGCACGAAGCTTTTCTAGTAATCCGTTGTGCCATACTTTATCAAAAGCTCCTGCTATGTCCAAAGCAACCACTATAGTGTCCTTGCCGTCGTCGAGGGCGTCCTGCCAATGCCTGGTGAGAAGCATCATTAGGTCGGAGGTTGACCTTCCAGGTCTGAACCCAAACTGTTGGTCTGAGAGGAGGGCATTGTCCTTGAGATGGCTACACACCACCTCTGCCACGACCCTCTCAAACACTTTACCCACCACTGACAACAGGGATATGGGTCTGTAGTTTTTGGGTCCGTCCTGGAGCTTTTTGTGTGCAGGAACTACTCGAGCCTCCTTCCACACTGAAGGCCAGACGTTTTCCCGTACACAAGTTGTGAACTTGGGTGAGAGGGCAGCCAGTTCCTGGGAGCATCGCTTCAGCAGGTGCGGGCTGATGTCATCAGGGCCGGTGGCTTTCTGTGTGTCCAGCCCCCGCAATAATCGCTTCACCTGCTGATGCGTCACCTCCACCATGGTGACAGTCTTCTCACATTGCTGGACCAGCTGAGGCGGTGGCTGCTGTGGATTCCCGACCTTCATTTTTCCAGCAAACAAGGAAGCCAGCAACTGTGCCCTCTCCTTACTGCTGGTGGCGACAGTACCGTCCTGCTCTCTCTCTCTCTCTCTCTCTCTCTCTCTCTCTCTCTCTCTCTCTCTCTCTCTCTCTCTCTCTCTCTCTCTCTCTCTCTCTCTCTCTCTCTCTCTCTCTCTCTCTCTCTCTCTCTCTCTCTCTCTCTCTCTCTCTCTCTCTCTCTCTCTCTCTCTCTCTCTCTCTCTCTCTCTCTCTCTCTCTCTCTCTCTCTCTCTCTCTCTCTCTCTCTCTCTCTCTCTCTCTCTCTCTCTCTCTCTCTCTCTCTCTCTCTCTCTCTCTCTCTCTCTCTCTCTCTCTCTCTCTCTCTCTCTCTCTCTCTCTCTCTCTCTCTCTCTCTCTCTCTCTCTCTCTCTCTCTCTCTCTCTCTCTCTCTCTCTCTCTCTCTCTCTCTCTCTCTCTCTCTCTCTCTCTCTCTCTCTCTCTCTCTCTCTCTCTCTCTCTCTCTCTCTCTCTCTCTCTCTCTCTCTCTCTCTCTCTCTCTCTCTCTCTCTCTCTCTCTCTCTCTCTCTCTCTCTCTCTCTCTCTCTCTCTCTCTCTCTCTCTCTCTCTCTCTCTCTCTCTCTCTCTCTCTCTCTCTCTCTCTCTCTCTCTCTCTCTCTCTCTCTCTCTCTCTCTCTCACCAGCTACCCCCACTCCATGTTAATAAGAGGAATATTTCTAGATCCTCCCATACTAAATTCCTTGGTATAATTTATGATGAATCCAGCAATTTTAAACTTCATATTGATAATCTCACCCTAAGAATTTCCAGACACATTGCCTTACTCCATCAAATTAAAGATCTAATGGCCCTACAGGTATTGAAATGTATATATTATGCCCATATCCACCCTTTACTTACCTACTGTAATGCAATATGGTGCACTACATATCCTACCTACCTAATACCTTTGCAAAATTGTTAGAATAATTACAAATAGCACTTACTTACAACATACTCCTTCCTTGTTTAAACAAACCAAATCCTAAGATTAGAAGACATAACCAAAATTGCTATATCCGCTTTAATGTACACTAACAAGATATCCACGCAAACTGTCCGGCCTACCCTTACCCATGATACACGTCATTGTGACCAACTACGTCCTCCCCCTCATCGTCTCTCAAAATGTCGTCAGTCAACACAATACTTGGGACCTGTACACTGGAACCAAATCCCCACTTGCATTCAAAATTCACCATCATTAGCAACTTTCAAAAATAAATGAAAAAGACACATCCTAAATAATTACTAATGCTTGTCTAAAATGTACTATATACTCTTGTGCTTGTTTTTACTGAAGATGATCGTTAGTTCATCATAATAATAATTCTTAGCCCCATCTCGTGTACTTGCATCATCAAAATTACTTCAATATTTTTATTTTTTTCATTTCTATTTTTGCATTTTGTACGTTTGTATTTGTTTTTCCTTTACTTGTTCATGTGCAAGTTTATTAGTTTTCATTATTTTCATTCTTGTGTGTGTATGTTTATGTTACATTTTTTACAAGTTGCCTGAAAAGCTTACGCGTAAAAAAGGGCTAGCCATCAAAACCTTGTGTAGTAAATTACATAATAACATGTACTCCCTGGCTATAAATAAATGTTCAAATGTTCAATGCTCTCTCTCTCTCTCTCTCTCTCTCTCTCTCTCTCTCTCTCTCTCTCTCTCTCTCTCTCTCTCTCTCTCTCTCTCTCTCTCTCTCTCTCTCTCTCTCTCTCTCTCTCTATCTATCTATCTATCTATCTATCTATCTATCTATCTATCTCTCTATTCTCTCTGTCTCTTTTTCTCTATATATCGATCTCGGTTATATATATATATATATATATATATATATATATATATATATATATATATATATATATATATATATATATATATATATATATATATATATATATATATATATATATATATATATATATATATATATATATATATGTATGTGTGTGTGTGTGTGTGTGTGTGTGTGTGTGTGTGTGTGTGTGTGTGTGTGTGTGTGTGTGTGTGTGTGTGTGTGTGTGTGTGTGTGTGTGTGTGTGTGTGTGTGTGTGTGTGTGTGTGTGTGTGTGTGTGTGTGTGTGTGTGTGTGTGTGTGTGTGTGTGTGTGTGTGTGTGTGTGTGTGTGTGTGTGTGTGTGTGTGTGTGTGTGTGTGTGTGTGTGTGTGTGTGTGTGTGTGTGTGTCATTTCAGACATGGTGACATAAAATGGTTATGATGGTGGATATTAATGATAATAATTATCTGAAAAATTATCGTCCGTCTCTCTCTCTCTCTCTCTCTCTCTCTCTCTCTCTCTCTCTCTCTCTCTCTGTGTGTGTGTGTGTGTGTGTGTGTGTGTGTGTGTGTGTGTGTGTGTGTGTGTGTGTGTGTGTGTGTGTGTGTGTGTGTGTGTGTGTGTGTGTCTGTGTGTGTCTGTGTGTGAGTGTGTGTAATTCACTGTTTGATCTGGTGCAGTCTCTGACGAGACAGCCAGACGTTACCCTACGGAACGAGCTCAGAGCTCATTATTTCCGATCTTGGGCTAGGCCTGAGACCAGGCACACACCACACACCGGGACAACAAGGTCACAACTCCTCGATTTACATCCCGTACCTACTCACTGCTAGGTGAACAGTGAACAGTGAACAGGGGCTACACGTCAAAGGAGACACACCCAGATATCTCCACCCGGCCGGGGAATCGAACCCCGGTCCTCTGGCTTGTGTGTATGTGTGTGTTTGTGTGTATGTGAGAGAGAGAGAGAGAGAGAGAGAGAGAGAGAGAGAGAGAGTGTGTGTGTGTGTGTGTGTGTGTGTGTGTGTGTGTGTGTGTGTGTGTGTGTGTGTGAGAGAGAGTGCGCGCGGGTGCTTGCGTGTTTGTTCATGTAAGTAGGAGTGTATGTGCACGTGCGCCCACGTGTTCTGTGTGTGTGTGTGTGTGTGTGTGTGTGTGTGTGTGTGTGTGTGTGTGTGTGTATGTAGAAAAATGTATCATTATTAGTATCTCTCTCTCTCTCTCTCTCTCTCTCTCTCTCTCTCTCTCTCTCTCTTCCAGTCTTTCTCCCGCTCAAATAAATCCAACACCTACCCCCTCCCCTCCCCACTCGCTCTAATCCCCCACGTAATCCTCGCTCTAATCTTCCCTGCTGAACTGAGCGACCCCTACGCGTTGATGGTCCCGCTGCACAACGACCATTCCATTCGCCGCTCCTGCCTGACGTGACGCCGCGTCGGCCCTTCCCGCCACCGCCGCTATCATCCGCTCGACGCCTCCCACCACCACCAGCAATAGCACCAGCAGCAGCCCACTAACCAGGAACGCTGACGACGTGGTGCTGGTGCAGCGTGTGAGGCTGGGCTGCTGCACCAGGGAGGAGCTGCATGACGGCTTCCAGGGTGAGGAGGGCGGTAAGGGCGCCACCCCCGCCTCACTAAAGGCGGCGTCACACTAGCACTTTCCCGTCTTCTTTTTCCGTCAATTTTCTAGCGACTGACAACTTTTGCAGACGGTGGCCGTCACACACAAGCTTGCTTCCGCCTTTGCCGCGCTTGTCGATTGTAAACAAACATGGCTCCTCATTCACCCCAGCAAGCCGCGGCTTTTTTGCACCTTATAATGTAATCAGCTGTTCTGTGATCCCAAAGGCAACGGTGACCTCTAATGCTCTCTATGAGAAATTCGTCAAGCGTGGAGCATGAAGGGTGAAGGGTGAAAGACAGCAAGGTGTGGGTGCAGGATGACAAGGGGTGTGTGGAGGCAGGGACACTGAAGCATGAAGTGACCGATGGAGTCTGTGTGCGTGGCAGCGGACAGCGACGTCACCCGTGTGATGAGTGATAAGGTCCTTCTCGCATGAAATCCAAACAAGCGAGTTATATCTGCTCTCTGACAACGGATGGCCTCTGAGCTCCAATATCCGCTGTTCAACTCTTCACAGACCTCATACTTCAAACGTATATTTCATTACCTATTTATTTACATTTATCTATTTATTTATTTATTTTATCATTTTTGTGGCCTAGAGAGAGAGAGAGAGAGAGAGAGTATGTGCGACAAATTTTGAGGGCAAAATGTGGAGGCGAGTGGAGGAAAAACGTCATATATTTGGGGTAACAGCAGAATAAAAGCAGAAAATTAATTTTCTGCTTTTATTCTGCTTACTATACGTTTTCCTCCACTCGCCTCCACATTTTGCCTCTCTCTCTCTCTCTCTCTCTCTCTCTCTCTCTCTCTCTGTTGGTGCATAAAACGCTGGAATACACCAAAAAAAATCATTTTTGACATATTTCAATTCTTTATACAAATAGTGTGTTTTGCCTGCATTTCTGAGTTTTGGTGCATAAAACGCTGGAATACACTAAAATAACCCGTCTTAGTGACATTTCAGTTCCTTACACAAATACTGTGTTTTGCCTGCTATTCTGAGTTTTGTTGCATAAAACGATGGAATACACTAAAATAACAAATTTTTGACATATTTCAGTTTCTAAGACAAATAGTGTAATATGCCCGCATTTCTGAGTTTTGGTGCATAGAATGCTGGAATACACAAAAATAACCCCATTTTAAATATTTCTGTTCCTTACACAAATAGTGTGTTTTGCCTGGTATTCTTAGTTTTGTTACATAAAACACTGGAATACACCAAAATAACACATTTTTCACATATTTCAGTTTATTAGACAAATAGTGTGTTTACCAGGATTTTTGAGTTTTGGTACATAAAACGGTGGAATACACCAAAATAACCACATTTTGACATATTTCAGTACCTTACACAAATAGTGTGTTTTGGCTGCTATTCTTAGTTTTGTTGCATAAAACGATGGATTACATACACTAAAATATCACATTTTTGACATACTTCATTTCATTAGACATATAGTGTGTTTTGCACGCTTTTCAATGTTAATGCACAAAACGCTGGAATATACTAAAAGAAGCGATATTTGACATATTTCAGTTCCTTAGACAAATAGTGTGTTTTGCTAGCATTTCTGTGTTTTTTGTGCATAAAACGCTGGAATACACTAAAATAACCCATTTTTGACATATTTTAATTCCATTTACAAATAGTGTGTTTTGCCTGCATTTCTGAGTTTTGGTGTATAAAACGCTAGATACACTAAAATAACCCGTCTTTGTGACATATTTCAATTCCTTACACAAATAGTGTGTTTTATCTGCTATTCTGAGTTTTTTTTGCATAAAACGCTGGAATACACCAAAATAACACATTTTTGAAATATTTCAGTTTCTAAGACAAATAGTGTGTTATGGTAGCATTTATTCTGTGTTTTGGTGCATAAAACGAAGGAATACACCAAAATAACCCATTTTTAACATATTTCAATTCCTTATACAAATAGTGTGTTTCCTTGCATTTCTGAGTTTTGGTGCATAAAACGCTAGATACACTAAAATAACCCGTCTTTGATGTCAGTCTGACAGGTGTTAGGAAGCACTTGTCGTAGAAATAGATAGTATAGTAATATACTGCGCGTGTTGTCCCAGTCTGTGATTTATCACAGTCTGTGGGCAAGGCGTGCGGAGAGGCATTAATACTTCATATAAAGAAGTGGATGGAATTGTCCTTGTGGGCGGTTTCTCTAGGGGGTATTAAGGCCTCGCTCTGTTACACATAGCATCTACCATTTATAAATTCTACTTGGTTGGGCACAGGAGGAGAAGGAGTGGCTAAGGAGATTCCCTTACAGTGGGGGAAGTTATACACTGTTGGCGACCTTGAAAGAACCTGAGTGTTACGGCTGCTGTGATTTATAGTAGTGGGGACTCTGTGGAGTGTTATATTCCCCACTAACTGTACCGTAACAAATTGGCGATCATGCCAGGATAACACTGTAGTGAGCTGTAGCAGTTAACCGCAGCTGTGACCGTAACAATATACATATATACGAGTATATATATATATATATATATATATATATATATATATATATATATATATATATATATACATACATATAGCAATGGTCGTTTATGGAGTTGATCCATACTGTACTTGTATCACAAATGCCATTACTTTGACAATATTTGCCCCTTTAATATACAATGAAAGCAAGGTGTATTAACCTTATGAAGCACAAGGCATATTTTGTTATGCAACACAGATTTACTTCTCAAATGCAGAAAAAAAATAAAGCAGTAGAAGCAGTCAGACACAAGCATGAGTTGCTGCCCGCACACGAGCAACTTTTTATTGCAAGTTGTCACAACAAAAAATTGTCGCAATTAAAAAATTGTCGCAACGAAAAGTTGTCGGCAAGGTACATCCGCACACGAGCCACGCGATGGCGACAACTATTGTTTAGTCTCATCATGGATGCCGTGGAGGTAGCAGCCTGTGCACTCCTGCTCAGGAGGAGACGAAAAAAGAAGCCAAGAAATCACTGGGTACACCCCGTAGTCAGTCAGCGATTACTACGTGGAGCATTCCACACATTGTTTGAGGACTTAAAAGGGTACCCTGATAAATTTTTTAATTACTTTAGGATGTCACAGGAAACCTTTGGTCATCTAATCACATTAACTGGGCCCCTTATAGCACACCAGGACACCAACATGAGGAAGTGTGTGCCAGTAGAGGAAAGGCTGGCTGTAACATTAAGGTAAGGATAAATAAGGAAAATGTTTATTCGTATTACATGTAATTTATTGACATAATTAATGATTCTTCTTGAAATAGCACTACAGGGAAATGAAGAACATATGTTCCATTTTCAGAAAAGAAAAATACATCACTATTTCTATACTACACATCGCTGTAGATATGATTGAATTGCTTTCAGATGTAACCAATACTTTGTGAATAAAAGAAAATGTATTTCCTTATATATTGAGCACAATAAAAAAACACTCAACTTCAACAAAATCAATGAAAGATTCAACAATAGAAATCTGAAAAAAAACTTTTAATTCTTTTTATATTTAGATAAACTAATGATATTAGTTATCAGTGAACACCAGAATAAATTGGAATACATGAACGAGAAAATACATAATATTTAATCCATTACACACTGAGCACTAATCATGTGTGAAAATTATAATGGTCTTATTATGACAGTTCAAATAGGTCGGTGTCACCTGAGTTCAAAGAATATTCTGATGCTGGTGACGAAGCTGTGGTGGTGATATTTGATGCCGACTGTTGAAATTCGCGATTTTCTTGCGAATGATGTAGCTGAGGTTGATAAGGTTGGTTATGAAGGTATCCAGGAGTATGTACAAATTCTTGAGTTGAGTGGTGACCTTCACGTATCTGGTGCTGATGCATGTGATGCATACCAGGCAGATATCTTTGGGTGTTCAGAGACATACCTGGTACAGCAACGTACGGTTGACAAGTGCTTGTAGAGGGCGTATTGCCATGATAAGCAGTAGATGGAATCTGTGTCGTCATCATCTGTACTCTTCTCATCACTTTCATTATTTCTATCTGTGCTTCAAATCTTTGATCATCATTGAACTTTTTAAACTTCGGAATTAGTGACATTGCAAAGGCTGTATCCTCATCAGAATTTTCTTTAGTCTTTCCTCTTAATATTTCAAGTAGTTCTTCTTCATATCTGTTTTTGGAAGCTCCTTGGATTTTTCTTGGTTTATGTGGTCTTTGTGCGTTATTTACGTTTGCAGAATTACTTGATGTGTCGCCTTGTTCACGTTCTTCCTCCTTATCATTACCCTCCGGTGCTGAGTAGTTACCTGTGGTTTCTCGCTCGTTAAAAGTTGGTGCAAGGAATAGGAGCTGATCAAAGTAAACATACTTCCTTTTCTTAGCGGCACCATCTCCTGACCTGCCTTTTTGAGCCTTTAACTCCCTCCTGAAGCATTCACGGAGATTTTTCCATCTTCGCTGTAGCTGGTTTCCTGAAATTAATGAAGGACGTATTACATACTAAGTGGAACTTAATTATCAAAGTAGATAATTAAATAAATGACAATTACATTACCCAATTGACGGAAGTAAATAATAATTACAATATATTTAACCCCCCCATCCCGTTATATACAGGTATACTCGTTGGAATATTTAATGAATTTTTTTAATTACATTTTTTTGCAGATACCTAGCAACGGGGAACAGCTTCGTTTCGCTTCACTTTGAGTACCGGCTTGGTGAATCAACAATTCGTCAAATTGTCTACGAAACATGTGAAGCACTCTGGAAAAGCCTGCAGAACATCTACATGCCTGAGAAAAGTGGAAGTGACTGGCTCCAAGTCGCAAAGGATTTCTATGCTAACACACAATTCCCAAACTGCATTGGTGCTCTTGATGGGAAACACGTCCGCATCAAAAATCCAGATAATTGTGGTTCTAGTTTCTATAATTACAAGCAGTTTTTCTCAATTGTACTCATGGCGTTAGTTGACAGTGGGTGTTCATTTACAGCTATTGATGTTGGAGCTGCTGGAAAATCCAGTGATTCAAATGTGTTTAAAAAAATCTAATTTATATAAAAAATTAGATTCTGGGGAACTTAAGCTTCCAAACCCATGCCCACTACCAAATGACAACAGTAGAATTTGCATGCCATACGTTATTGTCAGTGATGAGGCATTTGCTTTGACTGAGAATGTTCTACGGCCATATCCAAACAAAAATCTGACAGGTCAACAACGTGTTTTCAACTATCGTTTGTCACGAGCAAGGCGTGCAGTTGAATGCACCTTTGGTATCATGGCAAACACATGGAGAATTTTCCATAGACCTCTGGATGTCAAACCTGAGTTTTGTGATGTCATAGTTAAGGCATGCTGTATTTTACACAACTACGTAAAAAAACATGAGGGTGTCAACTTTGAACAAACATTGTATGAATGTCCAATGAATGCCATTGATCGTGTTGGCACCAGATGTAACATGAGAGGAAAAACAGTACGAGATCACTTTGCATCATACTTTACTAGTCCCCAAGGAGCAGTTTCATGGCAGTATAAAAAAATGTAAAAGGTCACCGCTATAAAAGTGAACCACATGATAGATATTTTCCTTTCAAATATAATATGTTTCTTACCTTTTTCTTTTTTATCCTCAGGGGAGAGAATATTCCAATCGCTCACCACAGCCTCACACACCTCACGCCACAACTTCTCTTTTATATTCTTATCGCTGTATTCCTTCAGCTGGAAATCATAAAGAGGTGGTCTCTTCTCTACCTCTGTTATGAGTGTTTCGCAGTCAAATACCTCTTTTATTACAGACATGATAGCTACCAGATCCTCTCACCACTGAAATCTGAAAGACAATGAAGGGGCAAGGGCCGCAAGGCAGCAACAGGCTGGGTGGTGGCGACAACGGAAAGTTGCTCGTGTGCGGGCTCACATTTAAAATAACGTTTTCTATCGCCACAGTTGCCAACAATAGTTGTGTTGTCCGGAGAAATTGACCCGAGCGCAACTCCCTCTCAATTTTTTTTTGTCGCCTCAGGAAAAGTTGTCCATGTGCGGGCTACCATAGCGATGTGTGTGTTCTATATTTGACAATTTTTTGGTTGTGACAACTCACAATAAAAAGTTGCTCGTGTGCGGGCAGCCTTAGGTAAAGCATCTACTAGTCAGTGCATCATTACCTGTAACATCAAAGAATGCTGATTATTATTATTATTATTATTATTATTATTATTATTATTATTATTATAATAATAAATATTATTATTATTATTATTATTATTATTATTATTATTATTATTATTTTTGTTATTATTATTTTATTATTATTGTTGTTATCATTATTATTATTATCATTATTATTATTATTATTATTATTTATTATTATTATTATTATTATTATTATTATTATTATTATTATTATTATTATTATTATTATTATTATTATTATTATTATTATTATTATTATAATTATTATCATTATTATTATTATTATTATCATCATCATATATCATTTACATTAAGCACAAACAATACTCTAAAGAAAATAAAGGCACATGCTAAATTATTTACACAAAAATATATGCATGTTGACCTACATGATTCAGAATACTTCCAACACCTGAGAAATTAAAGGAACTTTGTTAATACATCTACATATATATATATATATATATATATATATATATATATATATATATATATATATATATATAATTACTAATGTTCAGCAAGTAAAACCCCAGAGGCAATGCATTACCATTTCTAGGTGCAACATCTGAAAGAAGTGGTTCTGCACAGAAGAATACCTCTCCTGTGTACCTGAAATGATGTATCATTGTACATAGCCATTCAAACTGTAGATTGAAATATGCCACACGAATCCGAACAATGTTTCATATTCCACATGTAAAGGATGAACATTATTTAAATTTCACATGCATACACATGAATCTGAAAAAAAAATGATAAACATACTAATAAGAATAGGTATGCACCATCCACGTCACCAATCATGGCTCCAAACAATCATAGTAGCAATTACTGTCCTCCACTTCTAACATCACATCTAAGAAGCAAAGTATCCCATGATACATACATGCACAGAATGTGCTCATAGTATTTTGCATAAACTCAGTTCACAACCAAATTTCATAAATGAATTAATCAGATACCATGAAATGGCAATACATGTAAGTCCATTTATAAGGTAGAAATTTCCTTGTGTCTGGTCAAGTCAAGGGAGGCCATGCGGTCAGCGGCAGCAGTGAGACAAAACTTCTCCACTCCACCAACAGGAAGTTTTACATTCTTCACATGAATAATAGTCTCCCTGGCTATCCACAGGAGAGGCCGTGGATGGCCTCAGCAGTCCTCTTCTTCACAGGAACTTTTTTGATATAGAATGGAGTGAGAAAAATGCACACCCGCCAGCCACGAGCCGCGGATGCTAACTGTTCTGTCTACTTTATTGATATTTTTTTCCTTCACAAATGAGTACATATGGGTGTAAAGGGCAGAACATCACCTGACCATCACCCCTCGTTTTAGATCGTTCGGCCACTCCCGAGCGACACTTCGGTCATTTCTCTCTGCCATGTATGTCTCGAGAACCCTGCTTCTTCCGGTCACTCCACGTCTCGAGGCCCCAGTGAACACCCAGACGGCAGAGAACTCCCTGGACTCTCCAAGGACTGGCCTCTCCTCTGCTGCCCTGGTTTCACCCTCTACCTGCTTCCCGGCGCCGTCAACAAGTCTGCCTCCAGTGTTAGTGAGATTAGTGTTCCTTTGGCCCTTACTTGCTCTGGAGGGAGACTCATGGTGAGAGCCGGGTGGTGCGCAAGGTGTCCCTTTTGTTGTTATATTGTGTATATCTATGTGTTTTGGAACCATTCGAAGCTGTTTATTACCGCCCCACCGGGTTAAGTGTAGTTCATCCTGGGCCCAGTTTAGAGGGGACAGGCCAGTGATGGTGTTTCGCACCTCGCCCCCGCAACAAATAGACTTATTATTATTACTTACAATGGGTCAAGCAAAACGTATTTAATCATTGCTAAAAATGTTCTAATACAAGATATTAGCTATTTAAACACTTATGTATCAAGGTTTTTATTTATTTACATTGTGCCACTCATTTCGACTATTTTTAGTCCATGCGATGGTGTCGTCCACTTGTGTTGGACGAAATAACTACATCAGAGTAAGCAGTTAGCCTTTTCTTCACCTAATTTTGGTGCTTTCCAGTCTTTCTTTTTTTAGGGTCTTTGGTATGAGGGTGGACGAGAGCTCGTCTGAAATCCGAAACAGTGACCAATAATCTAGAGCAGGCCAGCCGACAATCCCTAGTCCTGCGAAGATACTCACGGACCACCCAAACCAGACAAAGAAGGCAGTCTACCTCGTCCTCCCCAACAAAATCAAGAAAAGCACGAAGAGTGAACTCGTCGGAGGAATGCTGGCCTGGACACTGAGTCTTAGCCAGGAAATCAGGGGCAAAGGAAAAGGTCATGGACGTCCAACCTTTGGAATGACACACCTCAGCTGACAGGCCGTGAAGCCCACTAACCCGATGAGCTGAAGCAAGCGCCAGAAGAAATACGGTCTGAAGCGAGACATCTCTCTGCAAAGCTGTCCACAAGGGCTCATAAGAAGGACGTAACAAGGACCGAAAGACCAGAGAGGTGTCCCAGACAGGTAACTGAGGCAAACGAGGTGAACAAGAGACCACAAAGGACCGGAACAGAGAAGAAAAGAAAGGTCTGGATCGGTGGAAAGGTCTATGCCTGACTGACACAGAACAGGAGCTAAGGCACAATGATTATCCCTAATTGCTAACACTGATAGACACTGACTCAAAAAGGAAAATGATAAAGTCTGCCAGCTGCACTATAAAGACAGAGCACGGATCCAAACCCCTCAACACACACCAACCACAAGACTCCACTGGTAAACTGAGGCAGAGGACTGCCTGACTGGTCAAGACATGAACTTAGCAGCCTTGCACAAAAAACCTTGTGCTCGGAAGAGACGCTGGAGAGTCACCACGCGTGAGAATGGAGCTTCTCCAGAGAACTGTGGAAGAGGGGACGGTGAGGTTGTCAAAGGAGAGACCGCCAAATGGAAAGAACCCAGGGACTGTCCACGAGCAGGTCCAGCAACACGGGAAACGAATCTGCCCGAAGCCTGCGACTCGCGAACCCTCACCAGAACACAGCGGATAAGTGTAAATGGTTGAAAGGAGTACAGATCCAGGCCATCCCATGGAAAAGAGAACTCATCCTGTCGCCAGGTTCCCTGATCTGGAAGAGGAGATACATACAGGGGCAGACGATGAGTCAGTGCCATGGCAAACAGATCTACCAGAGGAGACCCCCACACCTGGAAGACTTTCCTGCTAAGGCTGACAGAGTGTGAGGATATAAGGGAGATACACCGTGCCGGCTCTTCCTCCCTTCCTAAACTACCTTGCCTCGGTAGTTATTATACCCCTAAGCTGGCCCTTGTTAAGTTTTGGATCTCCAGTATCATGAGGCTTCGGTACCATGAGGCTTTGTTATTGGCCTTGGCTCCTCCCTTTCCGAGGCTACAATTGGATCCAGGTTTTGAAGCCAAGACAGACACCAGCACACTGTCCCTTGATGAACACTTCATCTCTCTTCAAGCTGGTTCCTTGTCTCACCGGAAAAGCAGCCAGCCCGGGCTCCTGATGCTTCTCTCCATACCTCCACATGCTACTGCTGTTGTCTTCATGCCACACTCTTGCTTCTGGACTTCACCTCCCGGCTTATTGCTGAGTGGATCTTCACCGGTGCACACAACCCCAGTGACTCAGCACGCCGTCTCTTTGCACACGACAGCAGTGGTTCAGTTGTTTATCATATTGTCTCTTTGGTGTTAATACACTAATTCTATTTTGTATTGTTTTCCTTTTCAAAAGGGTTAGTCCAATTATTTCTGGCTTAACATCATATATTTTGAGGGCGAGAGATCGTGGCCTCCGTTTTCCCTCACACAGAGGTTCAGAACGAGTGCCTCCTGACTTCCTGAGACAGGCAACCACTGTCGAGTTGTCGGGCATCACAGACACCACTGACCCCGACAATGCCTGCTGAAAACTCTGGAGAGCCCGAAAGACTGCCAAAAGCTCCAGATGATTTATGTGGACCCCCTGCTCCTCCACAGTTCAGACTCTCAAAACCAGAGAATCTCCCAGGTGAGCCAAGCTGGGAAGCATCTGAGAATTGTGTTTGTTCTGAGGGCACCACCACAGAAGTTGATCTGGAACCAACCACCGAGCAAGGTCTTGCAAACACTGACAATTTGGAGCCATCCGCCACTAATCTGGGTTGGAAGCAGACCGCCAATGCCTCTTTAGAGCTCACATCTGCAGGAACACACCTGGCACTAACCGTGTTAGGGATGCAAGACGTCCCAGCAAAGACCTCCAGAGGGACACTGGTGGTGCCTTGGCTAGCAGAAACTGCCAGGCCACTACCTGAAAATAGTTCACCCAATCTGGTGATGGGAAGACTCAGGCTCTGATGGTGTCGAGAACCATACCCAAAAACTCCTTCCTCTGGCTGGAGACACATCAGATTTGGCCCAATTGAGCTGAATCCTCACCCGAGAACACAGAAGCAGAAGAGATAGGGCATTGTCAAGGCATGAAGCCCAAGAAGGATCGAAAATCAGCCAATCGTCCAGAAAGCAATGCAAGAGTATGCTGAGGCGATGAGCCCAAGCCGACACGAGAGCCATTACCTTGGTAAAGACCTGAGGAGCTGTGGCAAGGCCAAAGCACAGAGTCCGAAACTGGTAAACTCTGCTCTGCCAGAAAAACTGCATGTTCTTGTGTGATTGAGGGTGGACAAGAACCTGATAGTAAGCGTCCCACAGGTCCAAGGACACCATCCACTCGCCCTCAACCATTGACTCTAGCACTGACGAAACTGTCTCCATACGGAAGTTGGTCACCACCAGGAAACGATCTAAGACCAAAAGGTCGCAAATCAGCCTCCAGCCCCCTGTGGTCTTGGGCACAAGGAAGACGTGAGAATAGAACCTGGACCGAGGGTCTACCACCTGTTCTATAGTTCCTTTTATTAGCATCTTGGAAACCGCAGTCTCCAGAGCCAAATGACGGTACGAGTCCTCCCTGTACGCTGAAAACTCCAGAGAGAGGGGAGGATCCCTGAGGAAGGGGAAAACGTAACCATACCGAAGGGTCTTGACTACCCACTCGCAGATCCCGATGTTCTCCCACTCCTGCCAGTGCTGCTGCAGACAAGCCTCAACTTGCAGCAGCACCTCCACTGCATCCCTAGCAACTGCCCCTAAAGCAGCCACGAAAGATTCCTCGAGAGCGAAAGGAACCCCTCACCTTAAGAGCAGGAGGGAGCGTAACTGAAGGAGGCACAACCGGTGCAAGGTACCAGGAACCAAAGGCATGACCAGCCTTAGCCCTGATGCCCTGAGCAATGGAAGCCAGGAAATGAGCAATCTGGGAAACAAGTGACCGTTGCGAGAACTTAAGCTCCCTCTGCTCCACTGCTGCCAGAGTCTGACCATCAAAAAAGATGGGAGCCAATGGGGGAAGACATCAAATGCCATCTCTTCCGATCACTGTAAGTATTAGGGAGGTTTCTCACCACAGCCTGCCAGCATAACATCATAATCCTCAAATGGAGCATTTCACAGGGCTGCATAATATCTTAATTTGCCCTGGCAAGAGCCCCCAGGCAGTGCAAGCCCCTCTTGGGGCCAGCACTGGAAAGGCCCCTGTGAGGGGGCAACAATCGTCATCCTACACCAACCATTACCTATCTTGGGATTCAGCTTCAAACTGTGGCAAGGATTCAAGAGGACACGAACGACTCGCTCTGGCATTTGAGCAACTCGGGTTGGCTTCAACACATCCCCAGGTTCTCCCACCCATCCGCCCTGGGACCCAGCCTCGCCACGGCAACGTCGGCGGCATAAGTGACGGCTCAGGCAGACAGCTCGCAAGCCAGCACTGGGTAACACCTCTCCCGCGCTAACTTCATCATCACCAGAGCTGCTCAACACTCTGAAGGCTACTCGAAAGGATTGGACTCCCTGCCAATCGCCTTTCACCCTTGGCACCTTCACCACCATCGCCACCACCTTCACCTGGTGAACTTAGCCGCCACGCCACGCTACTTTGTACCAAGCTGCTGCAGCCCTTACCCTGCCTCATGACGGATGTGTACTTTACCTGCTGCCTTCCCGGCGACTATCAACCCCCTCCGTGGAGCTTCCTACAATCTCTGGCCCTGGGATTCATCTAGAACAAGCGCCTGTCTGACCATGGTTCGTGAGGGTGAGTCTATGGACTGTTTCACCCTCTGTTCCTGCTGGGTGTCACCTGTGGCCGCCTCTACCGAGGTAATTTCTACTATGAAGCAGAGACAGACCTGAGGAGCTATAGTGGAAGGTGTGGACTGGCCCATCATCGTGTTAACGCCTGTGATGTGTTGTGTGGTGTGTGGTGTATAATCAAATATTATATTATATTTGCTTCCATGTTTATTTAACCCAATTCCTTAAAGAGTAATTGACACACGTCACACAGCCACCCGGCCCTGACATATATGGTGACCTCGCCAGGATCTGGCTGTTGTGTTGTTACTCTTCATGGAATTGGTAGTTTGAGTGTTTCAGTCGCCGTTGCGCGCCCTTGCTGCCTGAGGCCTGGGAGTAAGGTTGTTTGGTGTGGTGCGGAATCTTTATTCCTCTCACCTGACGCTATTGTTGTATTCTCTGACTAGCCAAGACACGGATGGAGAGGTAAACTAGAGATGTACATTACTGCTGTTTATTAGTGTACACAAAAGCGAGCGGAGATGTGTCGAGCGGTGCGTATGTCCCGGAGTTTCGGTGCTGACTGGGGAATCCTCGGCTGAGCATCCGGCCCGTGACTTCACACCTTCCAGCTGGGGTCAGGTCACTGCACCTGGCCTGGCTTAGGTAGTTCAACACCTGGGCCGGATTAGCGGTAGTAGTAGTAGTAGTAATAGTAGTAGTAGTAGTAGTAGTAGTAGTAGCAGCAGTAGTAGTGTGGTTCACTACAGTACTCACCCTCCACCAAAGAAGGAAAAAAAAAAAAAACGAGGCATAAGGGGAGTAGCCAGAAGCCTCTAAGAGGCCTGGAAAAAATTAGGGGGTTGGCTTAACCTGCCAAAGCGGGTGATGACGCCGGAAGAAGTGACAGGAGGAGAAAATGGGGGGTGGGAGACAGGCGGGGTGGGTGGTGGTGGTTGGGGGCTTGCCGGCGGCTCCTGGTCTGCCAGGGGGCGAGGTGAGGACGCCGGCCCCGAAGAGGAGGGGATCCCCGCGGTGGCGCCCCGCGGCGGCAGGCAGCACGGTGCCACCTCCCTGGGGTGAGGAAGGCGCAAGGGTTCCGCCACGGGAGGAAGGTTCTGCTGTGGGAGCAGGGGCGGCGCCGTGGGCGGACCAGGAGACAGGTGAGCCACCTTCACCCGGTCCCACGAAGCGACGTACGGACGGCCCTTAATCTCGAGGGTGACGTATTTCTCGCCCCTGTGCAGCACACGGTATGGGCCCACATATGGCGGCTGAAGAGGCCCTGTGGTAGCGCCAGTCCTCAGGAAGATAGCTGCCGCGTCACGAAGGTCTGCCGGGAAGTGAGTGAGGCGGGAGGGGGGCCGGCGAGGAGGAGTGGGCCAGAGGTTCGCCATAGCCTGCCGCAACACCGGAAGGAAGGCCAGAGCATGTCCCGCGGGCGGCCCAGGTGCCGCGAATTGGCCAGGAAGCCTCAAGTCCTCCCCGTAGACCAGCTCCGCCGGCGTGTGATGCAAGTCCTCCTCCTCCGTGGCCCTCCAGGTCAGCAGGATGATCGGAAGGGCGTCAACCCAGCCACCAGGATGGGGGAGGGTGCAAATCGCCTCCTTGAGACGCCGGTGGAAGTTCTCCACCATCTCGTTGGCCTGGGGGTGATAGGAACAGCCTAAGGTGGAGGACGAGACAGGGCGGCGACCGTGCGGGAGGGAGCGTCGCCACGGAAGAGAGCATCAGCCACTGTGTTTTCTTCCCCCCGAATGTGCCTGAGGTCCGTGGTGAACTCAGAGATGAATGCAAGCTGCCTACACACTCTGGGGGTGAAGTTGTCACCCGTCTGGGCCATGGCGTGAGTTAACGGCTTGTGGTCTGTGAGCGCGTGGAACTCACGGCCCTCCAGGAAGTGGCGAAAGTGACGCACGGCCTCGTACACTGCCAAGAGCTCCCTGTCAAAGGCGCTGTAGGAGCGCTGAGCCGGTTCCAACCGCTTGCTAAAGAAGGCAACCGGCCTGAGTTCTCCGGCGACTTTCTGCTGTAGCACCGCGCCCACAGCTTCCGCCGACGCGTCCGTAGAGAGCACCGTTGGGGCGTGGGGGACTGAGTAGACGAGGCGGGTCAGGGAGACGAGCCGGCGCTTGATGGCTTGAAAAGCGCCTCTTGCCCCCAGTCCAGGGGCTTAGGTGGGTTTTTCTTAACGCCCTTCAGGAGGTCGTTGAGGAGAGCCAGAAGAGCGGCGGCCTGGGGGATGAACCGGTGGTAGTAGTTAATCATCCCCAGGAATTCCCTGAGTTTCCTGACGGTCGTGGGGCGCGGAAAATCCTTAATGGCTGCCACCTTCTGGGGGAGGGGCTCCAGACCCTCCGCGCTCACCTTGTGGCACAGAAAGTCAACGGACGGGACGCCCAACACGCACTTCTGAGGGTGAAATTTGAGGCCGTGGTCCTGAAGGCGACTAAGCACCTGCCGCAGGTGGACTGCATGCTGCTGAGGCGAGGAGGATGCGATGAGAATGTCATCGATGTAAACGACGACGAAGTCCAACCCTCTCAGGACCCTGTCCATGAACCGCTGGAAGGTCTGGGCGGCGTTTCGAAGACCGAAGTTCATAACGAGGTATTCGAACAATCCGAAGGGCATAATCACCGCGGTCTTCGGAACGTCGTCCTCTGCCACAGGAATCTGGTGGAACGCCCGCAGGAGGTCGATCTTCGAGAAGATAGACTTGCCATGGAGCTTGGTGTGGAAGTCCAGCACGGGGGGGATGGGGTATCTGTCGGGGCGGTTCATGGCGTTAAGGGCCCTGTAATCCCCACAAGCCCGCCATTCTCCATCTTGGACCTTGGGCACCATGTGAAGTGGCGACGCCCAGTTGCTGTCAGACGGGCGCACAATGCCTTCCTCCAGCATGAGGTCAAACTCCTTGCGCGCAGCGTGAAGACATTCCAGGGGCAGCCGCCGGGGCCGAGCGAAGCACGGGGGACCAGTTGTCACGATGGAGTGCTGTACCCCGTGTTGGACCCGAGGCGGGGCGGACTGTGGGGATGTAAGGAGGGGAAACTCCTGGAGGAGGGCCTCGAACTGCGTCGCTTGGCGGAGGATGGTGAGGGACGGCGTCGGCTGCGCGCAGGGCTCCGCGTGGATGATAGTGGCCGAGGGCTGGTGTAGGAGGCATCTGCGGCTTGGATCCACCAGGAGGTCATGAGCAGCGAGAAAATCCATCCCCAGGATTGCCTGCTCCGCCACCACTAATGCCCATGGGAAACGGCTGCCGGGCAGGAGGGCCACGCGACCCGTCTGGGTCCCATACGTCACGATCGGGGTGCGGTTGGCGGCCAGGAGGTCGTACGCAGTACGCGGTTGGGCGCGGCGGTCAGTGTCCGCTGCCGGAACCACACTCACCTTTTCCCCAGAATCCACCAGTAAACGGGCCCCGGAGCAAATGTCTCTCACCCAGAGAAGCAGGCGCTGGCTGGCGGGAAACCACTCTGGGTGCTGCGGCGGAGGTGACGGCGCAGGGGAGTCAGAAGAGCTGGGAGTGGGCTGACAGGGCCCCGGCGGAGGGACCGAGGCAAAGCCCTCCGCGGGCTGCGGAGGAGCGGGCGGCCAGTATGGGTGCCTGGCGCCGACCGAAGGCTGCGAAGGGGCGTGCCCAGCTGAGACTCGCAGATGGGTGGGCGGCGCGGAAGCCCGGCCACCAGTAGGCTGCAGACGTGATGGTGGAGGAGACGGGGCCCGACCATCCCGGGACCGCTGCTTTGCCGGCGGGGACGCCGTGTGGGCGACAGTAGGCCGTCCAGGGGACGCGGGCGCATCATGGCCGCCCATGGAACACTGCTGGGCCAGCGGCGGAGGCGGTGCAGGTTCCGTGGGGCCCGGGGCAGGCTGTACAGCTGGCGGAGACAAGGCGGAGATAGGATGGCGGGGCAACGGGTCGAGGCAAAGACGAGGAAGAGAGGCGGGGGCGGGCAATGGTGTTAGCGGCCCCGCCCGCCCCGTTTCCATGGCGGGGCCAAGCACATGGCGGTCGGCAGGTGCGTGCCTCCTCCCCGAAACGTCTGTGGTAGAAACAGACCCCAGCGTCCGTCTGGGTAGGAGAGTGGGCGAGCAGAGCTTCCAGGCGCCGCAGGGAGGCCTCCACCGAAGCAAGGCGGGTCTCGGTGGAGCTGGGCACTGCAGCCAGAGGTGGGTTTCGGCGAGCCCCCGAGGTCACCGCCGCCTGTTGCTGGAAGACGTGGAGAGAGAGAGATTCCGCTGGTGCGGGTGGCTGGTCCGTCGGGGCCGCGGCGTTGACGGGGCACAGGCAGGCCGGGGCGGGGGTATGCTGGGGGGGCAACACCACGTGAGCCTCGTGCACTCTGTCTACGAGGGCCGAGAATTCCTCCAAGGAGAGGGCCTATGGGGCAGCCGCCAGCTGGAGACGGACAGGCTGCGGGAGGAGAGAGGAGAGTTTGTGGCGCACCATCACCTCCGACCACGGGAACCCTGCCGCCCTGTTCAGGGCGGACAACCTCGCCAAGAGTGCCGACGGGCGGCCGCCGTCATACTGAGCTGAGTCAAGTGCGGCGAAACAGGCTTCGCGGGACCGTCCAAAAGCCCCCGTGATGGCCGACTTAAGGGCGCCATACCTGTCTGCCTCCGACAGGTTGGAGAGGACACTGTACAGTCGAGCGACCACTTCTGAGGGGAGTGCCCGGACAACCGCATGGTATCGCTGGAGATCTTGGAGGTCCGCGCCGGCCCACACAGCTTCGAGGTGCAGGAACCAGGCCTCGACATCATAGGTGAAGGGCAGCACACGCAATATGTCACTGAAAGCACTGCACTGCTGCATCACGCTTCAAGGCTACACTCTCGGGGTCACCAAATGTAATATTCTCTGACTAGCCAAGACAACGATGGAGAGGTAAACTAGAAATGTACATTACTGCTGTTTACTAGTGTACACAAAAGCGAGCGGAGATGAGTCGAGATGTCCCGGAGCTTCGGTGCTGGCTGGGGAGTCCTCGGCTGAGCATCCGGCCCGTGACCTCACACCGTCCAGCTGGGGTCAGGTCACTGCACCTGGCCCGGCTTAGGTTGTTCCACACCTGGGCCGGATTAGCGTGGTGGTAGTAGTAGTGGTAGCAGCAGCAGCAGTAGTAGTAGTAGTAGTAGTAGTAGTAGTAGTAGTAGTAGTAGCAGCAGTAGTAGTGTGGTTCACTACATTATCAAGCGCCATTACTGGCAAATCTGTGGTAAGTACTCCAGTACTTTTGTGTAATGATGTGGAATTTTTGGCATTCTCACACTTTATTGGCCAGTGTTAAGTCAGTCCTTGGTGGATAAGCGCCGATCTTTGCTATTGTGGCTTTACATTACCTTGAGGTGCGGAAAACATTCCCACTCACTTGTAAACAGTTAGTGGTGATGGTTGAATTATTCTTGGTGTAGCTTTCAATCCATTCTGTGTGTGGAGATGGAGAATTTCGAAAAACTTAAGGTACAAGCAGAGTTGTTGGGTCTTGAAGGCAAGGACCTGGGCCAGTGGATTCTTCAACAGTAGCAGTAGGCCATGGAACGAGAAGAACGCGCCCGTGAACGAGAAGAGCGAGAGTGGCAGGCAGAGAGAGTGAAGAGTGGCAAGCAGTGCGAGAACAAGAGCTCAGACTGGCTGAACTCGCTTCGGGAGGTAAGAGTCACACTACATCCTCCTCTGACTTTGTCCCCAGACCTACGTTGCCTGTACATAAAGACGATGAAGACATCATTGTATACCTGGTAAGGTTTGAACGAGTTGCCCAGTTACTTGAGCTTGAGGAAGAATCTTACGCCATCAGACTTTGTTGTTTGCTCACTGGTAAGGCTGCTGAATTATACACTTCTTTACCTGCTTCTGTCATCAGCGACTACCAGCAACATAAACAGGCTATTCTCACCGGTTCCAGTAAGACCCCTGATAGCTACTGAGTAGATTTCAGATCGGCCAAGATCAAGGTAGGCCAGAGCTACTAGAAGTTTGCCACTCAATTCGGCAGGTACTTCAACACTTGGCTAGAGTCTTCCTAAATACCTTCAGAGTTTGAAAGCTTGAAGAGTTTATGGTGCTTGACCAATTTCTCTCTACACTAATTCCTGAACTCCGTCTTTTCATCAAGGAATGACGCACTACCAGTTTGAGTGAGGCTGTCCAGCTGGCTGATGACTGGGTGACCGCCCGTAATGCTTACCCCAAGGCTGGCCCCACTCAACCCAAGAGGATCCCTCATCGAGATGAGCTAACCCAGAAGTCACAAGTCCACCCCTCTGGCTGACAAACGCCTTCCACAGTCAGATGTCACAACTGTGGGGAGAAGGGGCATATAAGGCCGAATTGTCCCAAGAACCCACAAGTCTTTAAGGACCAAGCCACCAGTGGTGCTGCATACATGGTAAATTTCTGTTTGATGGACAGTAGTGTTCCCCGTTATGAGAGACTCTGGGTGCACTGGCATGGTTGTTTCTGAAGAAGTACTTCCTGATGTTGATCCTGCACTTTGTCCTAAGGTCAAGGTGGCAGATTCTCTGGGACGGATTGATGAGTTTCCTCTGGTTCGGTGCTTCTTAAGATGCCCCTACTATACTGGCTGGGCCAGCGCCACCAGAGCGCCACTCAAGTTCGCTACCGTCCTCATTGGCAACATTCCAGATGCCGTGGACTTACCAGTAGCTAGAATACTGCAAGATGCTGATGGCCCCAAGACTACTTTACCAGAACAGCCAAGAAAGAAGTTAACGTCAGTGGGTAAGAGTGAAACCATCTCTAACCATCCTATTACACCCTCTGCAGTACCTTCATCTGTTACTCACAGCTCTACCACCCAGGTGTGTGCTGTACAAACCCGAGCCAGCCAAATGAAGAGAGTACATTCCCTTGTTCTGCCTAAGCTCCATTCTCTGAAGGTGACACCTTAACATTTCATACAGCTCCAAGGTTCCTGTCCCACTCTTGAGAGGGTCTGTCGTAAAGCAGCGTCAGGGGAAATGGAGGAGGCACGGAATGGCTCCAGCTACAAGTTCATCTATCAAGAAGACCTATATCGTAAGTGTATCTCATCTGACTGCCCTCAAAAGACAGATACTGTAGGCCTCGTTGTTCCTAAGGAGTGTCGCCCGTTGTGTTGCAAGTTGCGCATGAAGGACTTCTGGCAGGACACTTTTCACATAGGAAGACTCAGATTAAGATATCACATGATTTCTTCTGGCCAGGGAAGGGAGCTGATATAAAGGATTTCTCTCATTCTTGTGATAAATGTCAGCGCCTCTCATCTAAAGACGAGTAAGACTAGAACCTTTGCAGCCCCTACCTATTATCACTGAGCCCTCCTCAAAGGTTGCTATTGATTTAGTGGGTCCTGTCTCCACCCTCTACTGAAGGACACCACTACCTACTTACTTTGATTGACTTTTCTACGGGTTTTCCTTTGAAGGACATCGACACCATCTCCGTCTCCAAGGCACTGCTCACCATCTTCGCCAGAGTGGGAATTCCCAGGGAAATCCTCTCCGACCAAGGAACACAATTTATATCCAATCTAATGGCTGAGCTTAACAAGTTGTTGGAGGTGAACCCATCTTCACTACACCTTTTCATCCACAGGGAAATGGACGTGTTGAGTGACTACACGGCACCCTCAAGTCTGCTTTGAGGAAGTTATGTGCGGATAAACCACAGGAATGGCACCGGTACTTAGTACCAACCCTGTTCACTCTCAGGGAAATTCCTAACAACCGTACTGGATTCTCTCCCTTTGAGCTGCTCTATGGCTGCAACGTATGAGGACTTCTGTCTGTTTTACATGACCTGTAGAAGAATAGAAAGATGACCGAGGACAAGAGACCAGCCTCCCAATACGTTCTCGAGTTACGTGACAAACTATCAGATTGTGCTCAATTAGCAGCCAGACATGCAGATGTTAAGTACCTCACATTATCGCGCTTACTTTGACTTAAAGTCCCAGGATCGCCTGTTTCAGGAAGAAAATGAGGTACTAGTCCTACTTCCAAGCAGTACCAGCAAGCTCTTAGTGGCCTGGGAAGGACCCTATAAAGTGTTGGAGAGGCATGGGAAGGTCGACTACTTGATCAAGACGCCGAAGGGACCGAAGCTCTACCACACAAACATCTTGAAGAAATACCATCAGCAGGCACAGGTTAATCAAGCACAAGTGCTGGACGAGACTTCATCCTTGGAGGAGACTGACAACACAAGTAAGATGCCGTGTGTGAACGACGATGAAGTACCTGAATTTCCACTCGCTTCCCAGGCCCAGGATGATTCAATGAAGCCGGACATCAGTTCATCCCTCTCCTGGCATCAAGCTGCAGACATAGAAGACCTACTGTGTGCCTACGCCTCTACGTTCTCACAATATCCTGGCTGCACTACCACCTTAGAGCATGACATCGTCCTCACCACAACGAGAATAATTCAAGCGAAGATCTACCCAGTGCCGGTCCACCTCTAGCATCACTTCCAGAAGGAGGTTAACCAACTTCTCGACCAAGAAATAGTCCAGCTTTCAACATTGCAGCCCTGCTCTCCTGTAGTAATAGTAAGAAAATCAGACAGTACATACAGGATGGCCAGATTACCGTCTCCTTAACTCAGTCACCGTGTTCCACGCCGAGCCGTCCTGCAATGCTGAAATCAAGTTGCACAAGTTTTCAGGAGCAAGGTATTTCTCTGAGTTGTATTAGTGTAAAGCCTAATATCAAGTCCTCTTGGCAGCACAGGCTCGTCCATTAACTGCTTTTCAAACTCACACGGGACTGATGGAGTTTACCAGGATGCCTTTTGGACTAGTTACTGCCTGCGCCACCTATGTGTGACTTATGAGGTTTGTTCTAGCATGCCTGTCAAATGTCTCCTTTTATTTTTATAATATATTCATTTATTCTGCAGACTGGCCAGCTCATATTTTCGCCATTAAATCTGTTCTTCATAGACTACAGCAACATGGCCTTACAATCAAGCCTTCCAAGTGCCGGTTCGGAGTGAGCTCCATAAACTTCCTGGGATTAGTCTTGACGCACAACCAGCTGAAGCCCCAGGAGGACAAGATATTGGCCATCCACTCTATGACATCCCCCATGGTAAAGAAGTTACTCTGAAGTTTCCTTGGTATGGTTTCCTTCTACAAAGTCTTTATTCCCCAGGCTTCTGAGCTGACTGGTCCTCTTTCTGATCTGCTGAGGAAAATGGTACGGGAACCATTACCATGGACTGAAGACCTGCGCACTCCTTTTGACCATCTGAAGAAAATCCTGTCCTCACCGGTATTACGACTTCCTGATCCAGACCTGATCTTCGTCTTACGAAATGATGCATCAAGTCATGGAGTGGGAGCTGTGTTGCTACAGTACCACGAGGATCATCCGCATCCCATAGCCTACGCAAGTCGGAAGCTGATGGACCTCGAGAGACGCTATTCAACCATAGAACGGGAATGTCTAACCATTGTCTTCGGCGTCAACAGGTTTGATTTTTACCTTCGAAGTAAGGAGTTCATCTTGGAAGTAGATCACAAACCTCTGATATATCTGGAAACATTTAAGGGGCGGAATGATAAAGTGCTACGGTGGGCATTGGGATTGCAACAACAACTCACAATTCCACCTTGGACGATTCTGGGCTTGTCCCTCCCTCTCCTCCTTCCTCTGACTATTTCATGTCTACAATCAAAATTCTTCGTAATGATGTTTTCCATGCCCTTGCTGGCCTAAACCCTCGGAAGGCTTATGGACCTGATGGGGTCCCTATTGTTCTCAAAATCTGTGCTTCTGTGCTTGCACCTTGCCTGGCCAAACTCTTCCAACTTTGTCTATCGACTTCTACCTTTCCTTCCTGCTGGAAGTTCGCCTACATTCAGCCTGTTCCTAAAAAGAGTGACCGTTCTAACCCCTCAAACTACCGTCATATAGCTTTAATCTCTTGCTTGTCTAAAGTTTTTTAATCTATCCTGAATAGGAAGATTCTCAAACATCTGTCACTTCACAATCTTCTGTCTGATCGCCAGTATGGCTTCCGTCAAGGTCGCTCTACTGGTGATCTTCTGGCTTTCCTTACTGAGTCTTGGTCATCCTCTTTAGAGATTTCGGTGAAACTTTTGCTGTTGCGTTAGACATATCAAAAGCTTTTGATAGAGTCTGGCATAAAGCTTTGATTTCAAAACTGTCCTCCTACGGCTTCTATCCTTCTCTCTGCAACTTTATCTCAAGTTTCCTTTCCGACCGTTCTATTGCTGCTGTGGTAGACGGCTACTGTTCTTCTCCTAAACCTATTAATAGTGGTGTTCCTCAGGGTTTTGTCCTGTCACCCACTCTCTTTCTATTATTCATTAATGACCTTCTTAACCAAACTTCTTGCCCTATCCACTCCTACGCTGATGATACCACCCTACATCTTTCCACGTTCTTTCAGAGACGTCCAACCCTTCAGGAAATCAACAGATCACGCGGGGACGCCACGGAACGCCTGACTTCCGATCTTTCTAAGATTTCCGATTGGGGCAGAGAAAATCTAGTAGTTTTCAATGCCTCAAAAACTCAATTCCTCCATCTATCAACTCGACACAACCTTCCAGACAACTATCCCCTCTTCTTCAATGACACTCAACTGTCTCCCTCTTCCACAATGAATATCCTCGGTCTGTCCTTTGCTCATAATCTTAACTGGAAACTTCACATCTCATCTCTTGCTAAAACAGCTATGAAATTAGGTGTTCTGAGGCGTCTCTGACAGTTTTTCTCGTCCCTCCAACTGCTTACTCTGTATAAGGGCCTTATCCGTCCCTGTATGGAGTACTCTTCGCATGTTTGGGGGTTTCCAGTCACACAGCTTTGCTTGATAGGGTGGAATCGAAAGCTCTTCGTCTCATCAACTCCTCCTCTGACTAACTGTCTTCAGTCTCTTTCTCACCGCCGAAATGTTGCATCCCTTTCTATATTTTATCGCTATTTTCATGGTAACTGTTCTACTGATCTTGCTAACTGCATGCCTCCCCTCCTCCTGTGGCCACGATGCACAAGGCTTTCTTCTTCCTCTCATCCCTATTCTGTCAAACTCTAATGCAAGAGTTAACCAGTACGCTCAATCATTTATCCCTTTCACTGGTAAACTCTGGAACTCCCTCCTTGCATCTGTATTTCCGAATTCCTACAACTTGTCTTCTTGTAAGAGGAAGGTATCGAGGCATTTGCTCCCCTAATTCTGGCTGACGGTTTTGGCACTTTTTGAACTCTTTGGAGAGCCAGCGCTCAAGTGGGCCTTTTTGAACTTTTTT
Source organism: Portunus trituberculatus (assembly GCF_017591435.1). Taxonomy (NCBI): domain Eukaryota; kingdom Metazoa; phylum Arthropoda; class Malacostraca; order Decapoda; family Portunidae; genus Portunus; species Portunus trituberculatus. Next base: position 1,943,578 of record NC_059257.1, on the reverse strand, counting down.
TTTTTTTGCCCTTGGCTGGCCCTCTTCCCTACGTAAAAAAAAAAAAAAAAGTTTAGAGTCGTCCATGTAGCAGGTGTTGACAACATTGAGGCTGACCTTCTCAGCTGCCTCGATACAGTATAGTTATGGGTAAAGAAGGTTGCTATTTTGACCAAGGGATGTGGGGATGCAAGTTTAAGTGTTTACTACATAAGTTTTCTTTGGGTTATTAGTATTTGTTGGTGTATCCTTCCTCAGTTGCTGTTCTCTCATCAGCTGTGCAGCAGATGCTTTAGTGGGGGCCTGTGTGAGGGGGCAATAGTCGTCATCCTACACCGGCCATTACCTATCTCGGGATTCAGCTTCAAACTGCAGCAAGGGTTCAGAGGCCGTGAACGACTCGCTCTGGCATTCGAGCAACTAGGGTCAGCTTCAACACATCCCCGGGTTTTCCCACCCATCCACCCTGGGACCCGCCCCTGCCGAGGCAATGTCGGTGGCATCAAGTGACGGCTCAGGCAGACAGCTCGCAAGCCAGCGCTGGGTAGCACTTCTCCCATCATCACCAGAGCTGCTCAACGCTCTGAAGGCTGCTCAGAAGGATTGGGCTCCCTGCCGACAGCCATTCACCCTTGGCACCTTCACCACCATCGCTGCCACCTTCACCTGGTGAACTTAGCCGTCACACCACGCCACCTTGTACCAAGCTGTCATGGCCCTTACCCTGCCTCATGATGGCTGTGTACTTTGCCTGCTGCCTTCCCGGCGTCCCCCCCAGATGGGAACCGCCTTGTCGTGGTGGGGGGGCTTGCGTGCCCCTGTGACCTGGCGAGCGAGGCTAGAGGGGGCTTAGGCCCCTGCTCTGCCCTTTCGAGGGCAGACTAAATGGTTCTTACGTAGGCTGCCAGTGGACCAGCGGAGCCACCCGCTGGAGGGATCGCCCAATAAGGGCCATCCTGTGCTGGATGGTTGGGTGTCCAGGCTGGGATGCTTTGGGAGGTAGGTCTCAGCTCTGGCATGGACAAACTTTCGTATCATGTGGGACCTTTTTTTTAAAACGACTGGTCCGCATGGGGACGAGGTACCCCGTCCACGGCAGCCAGCGCTCCCTCCCATTGTAGTCCCAGTAGGTGGTTTCCCTTGCCCCTGGAGCCAATTTTTTTGTGTGTAACTTTTATATGGTGAAACACAAAAAACAGTCAGGTTCTCGTGAGGTGGCTGACCTGGCCCACGAGACGTCATCTTCAGGTCTGAGTGGGAAGGAGGATTCCCCTCCACAAGGGCCTCCCACAGCAGTCTCCTGTTCTGGGAGTTCTTCTGAGGGTCGCGTTTCTGCTGCATATGACTCTCTTTTGATGGTAAATGTTAATCCATCATTTTCCTATCACGCCTTGCACTCACTTCTCAAGGTGTATGATACGCACGGTTGTTCGCATTCGACTGGTTTATGATAAGGACTTTCCTTCTAACCGCTGCTATGTAACTTTTCTGTCATGTGATGAAGCCCGTCTGGCTTATGAAAATGTAGCATCTCTGCCCCTTGCCGGCCATGGCTTTAAAACTGAATTTCTCCAGTCACGTAATATTTCAGAGAGTGACATGGATTACATCCCAAATGTTTTTGAAAACTATTTAGAGAATTCAGTTCCAGCAGTCCGCCAGATCCCGCCTCCACGTTGGTTTGTGGCGTACTATAGAAATGGGCGTGGGAATTTCATCCATGCCTCCCGGTACCTGTCCAAAGAAATCGGCACGATTCCTGAGGGGAATCTGAAGAAGTATGGGAAGGGGGTGCTTGTGCGAGCAAAACATCTTACGCAAGCGAGGATGTTGCAACATCTCCCATGCCCTTCTGACGGCATGTTTGAGACTGTTAAGGCTCATCCCACCTTTAACTATAGCAAAGGTTGTGTTTATAGTCAAGATCTCTATGAATTCCCAGAAGAGGAAATACTAGCAATATGCCCTAGCTCAGTACAAAAGGTGACTAAGGTGAAGAACTCTTCCAACATGGTCCTTCTCACCTTTTTTGGTTCCACCCTTCCTGACCGTGTTCATATCGGTCCTATCAACCTTAGGGTGAGGCGCTTTGTTTCTCGCCCTCTTCAGTGCTTCTCATGCTATGGGCACGGTCATGGCAAAACTCGTGTAAGGATGTGGTAATTGCTCTGCACTCGACTCACATTCAGAAGAGCATTGCAATGGTGCAGCTTATTGTTTCCATTGCCGTGATGCTCACCAGGTACGTTCCAGGCAATGCCCCAGGTATCGCCTGGAGCAGGACATTCTACAACTTGCTAACACTCAGTTCATAAGCCTAGGTAGCGCCCGCCGTGAACTCCTGTACCGCCAGAAGGACGGTACTGGTGCGACATCCTATGCTGCATTGGCCGCTCGCTCTTCTGCTGGCTGGTCCTTAGACGAAAACTCCTGCTACATCTCGCTCTGTTGGGGCGGGTGGTCCTGTTCATTTGGCCAATAGGTTTGCCCTATTGTCCGATGACTCAGTTGAGTCAACTCTTAGAAGTGACGAGACAAATACGGACTTGACCAAAGTCACCCATGTAGTAGATGTTCATTTGCCACCTGTATCGCCTAAGCCTTTGAAGGGCCTGACCAAACGGCACCGCGGCTCTGCGGAGTCGATAGATTTAGCTCAGCCTAAACAGTCTAAGTTTCTCCCGGTGTACGTGATCGTGAGTCCTCGAGGGACCGTTCTGCAATGGTAGAGCTCCAGTAGTTTCTGTCCAGCCTTCTGTGACGCCCTCCGTCTCAGATCGGGCTTCTTGTGATGAGGACGGTCTGAGCATGGAGACGTCCGATGATATTGTCACAGCCGTCCCTCGTGGACCCACTGTATCGGAAAGTGCAGTCCTGCCTGATCCTCGTCCTCCGAGGACCGGTAAAAGTGATGATAGTTCGCATCACCCACCGATAAACGGAAAGGCTGCGGTAAAACAACCCGGCACATCTCAACCCCGGTGTCTTCTCGTCGTTTGATTATTTCTAGTCAGGTCAGTCACGGGCAGCCTCAAAAGGCTCGCTCGTCCACTGCACCCAAATAGTCGTCTTCAAGCTTCTACAGTGGAACTGTAGAGGCCTTCGCGCCTCGTGGGGGGAACTCCGAGCTTTGCTGTCGGAGTTCTCTCCAGCCTGTGTAGCTCTACAAGAGACTATGATAGGTGATAGTACTTATTCTAGTCCTCCTGGCTATCGTGCCTTTTTAACACTCCTTTCCTGACCAGGGCCACCACGGTGGCACAGCTATTCTAGTCCGTCAGGATATACCTGTTATCCCGGTACAACTTAACTCTCCCTTCAGGTGGTTGCTGTTAAGGTCTTTATGGGACGACTGTACACCATCTGCAGTTTATATCTCCTCCTCGGCTTCCTGTCTCCAGGGGTGAGCTTGACGGCCTGGTGCGTCAGCTGACTTCGCCATTCCTCTTGTTGGGAGATTTTAACGGCCGTCACCTATTGTGGGATGAAGGTGCTAGTAATCCTCGTGGGGTTTTAATCGGTTCTTTTATTGAGGATGAGGGATTGGAGGTTTTAAATTATGGGGATGTTACACATTTCCATAGTCCTACTGGGACTTTTACGGCTATCGATATTTCTATTTGTATATCTAATTCTTTACTTGATTTTAATTGGCGGGTCCTACCAGATTTACACGGTAGTGACCACTTTCTGATTCTATTAGAATCTGTGAAATCTGAGCCACAGTCCCGGGCCCCACGCTGGGTTTTAGACAAGGCAGATTGGCCTCGATTCACAGACCTTAGCTCTTTTATCCGTCCGCTGGCTGACTTTTCTACTTGTGCTGAGGCTGTTGATTATTTTACCGATTCTTTAATTTCAGTAGCGCTTCAGACAATCCCTAGGACGTCAGGTCGCTTTACTAAGCACCCCGTTCCTTGGTGGAACGCACCATGCACTGCAGCTCGAGCCCGCCGCGTTTTGAAAGAGGCACAAAGAGCCTCTTCGAAAGCTTATGTGTCTTCCATTAATGCCCACACTCCTCTTACGGATGTCTTTAACAAAGTCCGGTGAATTGCTGGGAAGTATTCTGCTCCTCCCCCACCAGTTTTGTTGTCTGCTGGGCGAACGGTGGCAGGCCCTAGGACTGTCGCCGACCTCTTCGCAGAGCACTTTGCCAATGTTTCCCGGAGGCATCCTGCAGCTCCAGGCGCACGTCACCGCCAGAGAATGGAATCTCTCGGCATAAATTTTTCTTCCACAGGAGGGGAGTCTTATAATGTCCCCTTCTCTGCCTCCGAGTTGCGGACTGCTTTGTCCCAGTGTCATGACTCTTCTCCTGGCCCAGATGATATTCCATATGCCTTCTTGCGCCACATGTCTGACAGTGCTTTTAACTTTTTATTAAATCTTTATAATATGATTTGGCATACCGGTGACTTTCCTACTTCTTGGGCTGTGGCAGTGGTTCTCCCATTTCCGAAGCCTGGGAAGGATCATCTCCAGGCTACGAATTACCGTCCTATATCTTTGACGTCTTGTATTTGTAAAGTGTTAGAAAAGATGGTAAATGTAAGACTCATGTGGTACTTGGAGAGGGGGAAGTACTTGTCATCGGTACAGTACGGCTTCCGAAAAATGAGGTCTACTACGGATGCTCTTTTATCCCTAGAGTCTTCTATTTGTGAGGCCTTCGCTTATCACCACCACCAGGTTACTGTATTTTTTTTACCTGGAGAAGGCCTACGACACAGCTTGGTGTCATGGGATTTTACGTTCCTTGTTTAATTTTGGTCTCCGTGGCCACCTTCCTATTTTTATCCAGCAGTTTTATCCAGACGTCTTTTACGGGTTCGTGTGGGGAGTGTTCTCTCCGATGCTACAGCTTTAAATGACGGTGTCCCACAGGGAAGTATTCTTAGTGTTACGCTATTCGCAGTTGCAATAAATGGTGTTATAGATACTCTACCGGATGGCGTTCACAGCTCTTTATATGTGGACGACTTGTGCATCTCTTTGCTGCTGCTAGGATGTCACTGATTGAACGAAAGCTCCAACTGGCAATAAATCGGGTGTCCAGTTGGGCCAACATAAACGATTTTCGATTCTCCACCTCAAAGACCGTGTCTATGCATTTTTGTCGAAATCGTGGTGTCCATCCAGATCCATATTTAGCCAATAGACGTATCTCGTGTGTGGAGGCCACTCAATATCTTGGCCTATTGTTTGACAGCCGTCTTACTTGGGTTCCACATTTCCGTTCTCTCAAAGTGTCTTGCAGGACGGCACTATCCCTTCTTCGCATATTAAGTCACAACTCTTGGGGTGCGGACAGGGACACTTTGCTGCTTCTTCACCGTACACTTATACTTCCAAAGCTGGAGTACGGCTGTGAGATCTATTCATCCGCAACGGATGCACGCCTACGCACGCTTGACCCCGTACACCATGCTGGGGTCCGCTTGGCTACGGGTGCATTTCGGACATCTCCAATACCTAGCCTTCTAGTGGATGCTGGTTTCTGGCCGCTCGACCTCCGGCGCCAGTCTTCGATGCTCCGGTGTTGGTTTCGCACCCACCGTCTTCCCGATTCTGTCCCTTGTATGTCAATGTTGCGGGACTCGCGTTCGCAGGCGTATGACACTCGACCGAGTCTACCTAAACCTTTTGGCCTTCGAGTGGCAAACCTGATGATGGATTTGTCCATCGACCCCACTCCTGTCTACTCTTTCCGGCTCCCACGAGTTGGTTATTGGCAGCTTCCGGTTGTTTCATTATTTTTTGCCAGCTCTGTCCCACACACGGTTTTTAGAACACTATTATCTATTCTGATGATATCCCCGTTTTTACTGTTGGTTCCAAATCCGACGTAGGCGTTGGATTTAGTGTGGTTTTCCGTTTTTATCGGTGTGGCAGCCTTCCTTCGGTAGCCTCCGTCTTTACTGCGGAGCTGTCTGCCATAGTTTTAGCTTTACGGATTATTTTTACTCTCCCGGTTTCGTCTTTTACAATTTTTAGTGACTGTCGCAGTGCTCTTACTGCTCTCTCTTGCACTGTCTCCCTTAACCCTTTGATTTTATCAGCCCTGGAGTGGCTATATCTTCTTACCCAACGAGGATATCGTGTTGGGTTCTGTTGGGTCCCTGGTCATGTTGGTGTTCCAGGGAATGAACACGCAGACCGCCTCGCTAAAGAGGCAGCAAGTCGCGCTCCGTCTCCTTCCCTGTTCCGTTTCGAGATATATTTCATGCAATTCGTGTGGCGATTGCAGCACTTTGGCAGAGGAGATGGCTAACGGGGGTCGCAACCTTGAAAATGGGAGAGGTTACTACTTCCACACTCCCTCAGTGGACTTACACCCATGTCCGGGATCGCCGTGCACAGACTTTATTGGCGCGACTTCGTATAGGTCACACGTACCTTACACAAAGGTACCTCCTGACCAGGGACCCTCAACCTTACTGTGATGACTGCTTGGTGCCGCTTACGGTGCGGCACCTACTAGTGGAGTGCCCCAGTTTGACTGACTTAAGACACCGCTACCTCTACCGCTGTCGCGGTAGAGATAGCGGTGTCTATTATATCTCAAAGGTCCTTGGACCAGAGTGTCTGGCCCAGGGCCATGACGTTTTTAGGTTTTTGGGAGAAGCTGGGCTTCTCCCAAAGTTTTGAATTTTATACTTATTTCATTATATGCATTTTAATATTTTATTTAGTCTTATTGTTTTTTTAGTTTTAGATACTCTACTGTTTTTAACTGCCTATATATAGTTTTTTTTTTTTTTTTTTTTTTTACTGCTCTGTCTTTTTAAATTAGTGAAGCGGCGCCAAATGACCTCAGCCGTTGCGGCGCCTTAAACAAAATCCATCCATCCATCCTTCCCAGCGACTTCCTACAATCTCCGTCCCCGGGATTCATCTAAAACCAGCGCCTGTCTAACCATGGCTCATGAGGGTGAGTATGGACTGCTTCACCTTCTGTTCCTGCCGAGCATCACCTGTGGCCGCCTCTACCAAGGTAACTTCTACTGTGAAGCAGAGACAGACCTGAGGAGCTGTAGTGGAAAGTGTGGACTGGCCCATCATCATGTTAACGCCTGTGATGTGTTGTGTGGTGTGTGGTGTATAATTAAACATGTTATATTTGCTTCCATGTTTATTTAACCCAGTTCCTTAAAGAGTAATTGACACACGTCACACAGCCACCCGGCCCTGACAGCCCCAGAACCTGATCTGTCCAGGAAGTGATATCAACCAGACTAATCAAAATACCCTTTAATTGAGTAGCCATACGCCAGGGAAGACTCAGACAGATCTTTACTCTCCACCAAATCAAGCAGCTCATCATTGAGAGGAGGAGCCCCACAGGAATCTCCTGGAATGTACCACCTCTCCGCCCTTGAAGCCCACCTCCTGGGCAAGGTGAGCTTCACTGAAACTGGATTAGAGATCTCCAGGGAACAGCCCAGTTGTTCCCTGCGAACCTCCAGAGCCAGAGGAGAATGAGGCAGCACCAAGGGAGTGGGGCCAGGCCATGAAGTCCCAGAGGTGCGCTTGACCCTAGTCTGAAGAGTGGAAGCAAGAGAAAAGGGCATAGGGAGAGCCAAGGACTCTCTCAATGAGAAAATAAACTTACAAAAGGAAGCCACACCCTCCTCATCCGGAGTGCCAGCCTCCCCCCAAGGGAACATCATCAAAAACCTCATCCACCTCTTCAAAAAATGAAGGTCAGCCCGTGGCAGCAGCCTGACTAACTACCACGCCACCAGGATCCATGCCTGCGTCAACTGGTCGGGGCAAAACCTGTGAGGGTATTGACCCATGCAGCCAATCAACATGAGGCAGGCCCATGGAAGACACACCCGCTGAGCCTGAAAAATGGCTATCACCTGGCAACCCACCAGGGAGGGGTGGTGCACGAAGTCCTGTTTCTCCGCACCACCAACAAGGCCCAAGGAGGGAACTAGTCCGGTGGGAGCTGGCTCCCACCAAGGCCTTACCAGAGAGAGGAGCTGTGCGTAGACTCAATCCACCGACCCCAAGACAGGCCACGGAAGAAACAGCATCAGCGGGAGCCTGCAAACCACTCAATCTTGGAGCCATACCAGGGAGTGGGGCTGCACGCAAGCTCATTCCACCAAGACCTGAAAACTTCCTGGAAGCACCTGACACAGTGGGAATCTGCACCACACTCACTGCTAGGGCTATGCTATGGAGCGAGGCCGCACTCAAGCTCACACCCCCGAAGCCAGAAAGCTGCATAAGAGCCTCAAACAGCGGGGGACTGGACCCCTTCACACTAAGAACCGCTGACAACTGGCCAATAGAAGTCTTTATAGCAGCCAGATTAGACTCTACAGCGACAAACCTGCTGGCCCAAGGGACCTCAGAAGCCGGGTCCTGCTGGAGAGAACGCTTCTCACTGGAACTGCCAGACAACTTTGCCTGTTTCTTCTCCTTAGTAGAATACTTTTCACCCTTCACATAAGCTTGGAACTGGAGAAGGGAGAGGTGGGAACATTCATTACACAGTCTTCGGCTGAACACATGCTGGGCCAACAAGACACACAGCGGGAATGCAGCTCTAAAGCCTCGCCTGGTAACCACTTCTTGCATCCAACACAACTCCAAGCAGCCATGGCAACTCAGGGAAGAGTAGAAATGAAGCAGCAAAGAAGCAGGCACAAAAAAGGCAGGAAAAAGTGAGAAGAGGCGCAGGTGAACCCCATGCCAAGCACAGAAAGGATCTGAGGTATGGTTGGCCAACTGGGCTGGTGGTTCCCGGCATGCATGCGCACGGAAGTGATGTGGAACTTCTATAGGCACGACCCCTATATAGAGGTACTGGTTGATTTTCTGTGCTGAGTGTGGGAATAATGGCATATAGGCATATGTAATTACATATGGGTAATTATTATATGTAGCAACAATAATTTGCTTTGAAAAATTATCCTGAATGACCCTAAGAAATTCTTCTGCTTCCCTGTTGCCCACCATCAAGCTCCAATCAACATTTTTATAATTTAAATCCCCTACCACACATAACTTACTGTACCTGGCTGCTCCATTTATTTCTTCCCATAGTGGAGTTTAACTAGTTTGAAGCATTAGGTGGCCTGTACACTAAACCCATTACTACTGATTGTGACCCGTCCTTAACATCCACTCATAGAGACTCGGTTTTAGTATCTGTCTTAATTCTTCTGTTTATGCAACATTACAATGTATCCTTAACATACAAAGCCACTCCTCCCCTTCTTCTGTTTTTCCTATCTTTAAGAAAAAGTGTATAACCATCAATTTTCACCTCCGGATCAAATTCTTTCCCTGACATGTCTAACCAGATTTCTGTTAATGCAATTATATCAAAATTTTCAACACAAGCTGCTCCTCTAAGCAAATCTATCTTATAAAAAATACTCCTACATTTTGTGTAAAAAAAAAAAAAAACTAATCCTCGCCTTTACTAAGCTGGTTACTTTTCTAGATTTAACTATTCTTTCTTCTTTATGAATCTCAGAAGTCCTTTCTCTCATGACTAACGAGAAAAGTGCTGTAGTGCATTTAACGCGCTCAAGTGTTCCAGCCAAAACATGAACACCTTGGCATGATGAATACACACCGTCCCTGACATATAAGGTGTCCTTGCCATAAAATGACGTCTCAGTTGTCAATGAACGTCCATCCATTGCGAGCCTGCAATTCACTGCAATATCCCTGGACAGCCATTCACCTCCTAGCTCCCTCCTCAGCAACACACTGCATACCACAGGAATCACACCCTTATTTCTAATCTTAGCCAAAGCCTCTTTAAACCTCCTCAACAGCTCCTCACTCCTTTCCTTACAAAGGTCATTTCCCATCCTCTTCCAAGCACATGTTTAACCTAGCACTTACCTTCTCAATCCTGGCACCCAGCAGACACCCTCCAATTCCTGTCCTTTGCACAAAATTAAGAGTCCAAGTGTCTCACCTAACTGTCCCCCAACCACCAGGATCTTACCTGCAGGCAGAGAAAAATGATCTGCCCCCTCCTTTCTCACCTAATCATCTCCTGCTTTCTACCCCTCCTCCTCCATTCCCTCCAACACAAAAAAGGAGTTTGTCATCCCCACATGGTGAGGCACTCTGATGACCTTCATTCTCTTTGCACCAGTAGACACCACTCACCATTCCTCTTGGCCCTGCATCTCACTACTTGGAACTGCTATTCCCTCAGGTGCTGAATTTTCCTAACAGAACTCAGCCTGCGGATCAGAGATTCACCCTCGAAACTCCTCCCACACCTCTGAGATCCTTTGATGGAACTCAGCCTCCACCTCTGAGACCTTCGTAACGAAGGCCTCGACGATAGAACTAACACACCCACCGAAAACTGTAGGGAAAGCAGTCATATCTATGAAAACAAGCCAGAGATCACATGCCATTAACAGAAGACAAATCGCCATTAACAGAGACACACCTGACCACTAGGAAGGTTAACCTGAGACGTGAGGGTTTTAACACTTTCAATGCAATTAAACACACAGAAAGTAATATATTGATTCTTTATAAACATAGACAAGAAAGAAAAAAAAAAATCAATATTTCAAGAATGCACAATGCTGGAAGGTGGCTGTAGAACATGAATACATGTCTCATTGGTTAGTGATTAAGGAAAGCTGTACCAAAATAGCAGTGAATTAATTAATTGTTTCAATTGTTGAGGATAATGTGACTCACAAGAAGTACAATGAATGCTTAGACTTCTTAACATTCCTCATGTATTCAATGCAAACATGAATTTTGCTCTTTGAGCCAACTTTCTTCACACAAGAAATCAATAATAACACCTCCCCATGATGTAGGGCACAATGCCCAATAAACCAGTAACACAAGCAAAGGTACAATGAAACTGCCCATCCATCTCATCTTGTCAGAGAGACGAGCATGCCAACCATCATATTACAGAGTAAGTAAGTCATTAGGTTTGTTTTAGTTAGTGTCTGAATTAGTCAGATGCTTTAGAAATAAAAAAAATGAAAAAAAACTGATGTGATTAAGCTTAACTTAAGAATTAAAGAAGTGCAACAAAATGGAGATAAAAGAAAATTAAGAAGGTAAAACTGAAATGAGAAACTGAATATACAAGATGATGAAAAAATAAAATTTCATAAACAAAAACAAGTTGCAAAATACACTTTCCTATTAACACATCCATATGACTAGACTGAATTGTAAGCTGCTGTTTTTTCTTTTTGGCCGTCAGTGAGTCGCATTGCATAATAATAATTTTATACAGATGTTCCATAATAATCTTTCAACAATAAAATAGACGGAGATGTGCAAGCGCTCTCAAAATCGAGCTCCGCTTGTGCTCCTCTGCTCTTTCAAGCCAGACTCTTCTGCTATAGCCACCCTCTATTCTGTCCTTTCTCCATTCCACTTATGATGATCTCTTTCCTTCAGCCTATTTCTCTAATCAATCATATTCTTTTTCTTGCCTATTCTACCTAAACTTTAATGAGGCAACAATACCTGACTTTTAAGTTAGCTAATTGCTTCATCTGGCTAGGTGTTATTGATACACATCTAAGGAAGGAATTTGTTACTACTAATAATAATAATCCAATGACTTTAACTCTTTCTCTCAAATATAGTAGGTTATAGTAGCTACAATAAATACATTATATTATATCAGTGCATCTAATTGTAGTATGGCACACACTCACTATTAAAGGAACCAAAAAAATGTTACTTTCATATAACGTACTGTATCATGCATGTGGAATTTGTAGATTAATAAGTATGTATGTATGTATGCATAGGCTTTGTAATCTGCAATGATTTTTTTACATCCCATGAGTAATAGGTACTAAAGAAAAAGCTTCTTAGATGTGAATACATAAACCAGTAGGAGAAATTATAATAGATAAAAAAAAATTGTACTGGAACCCTAATTTAACCCAAAACATATGGTACAGTAGTAGCCTAGGTTATGTCCTTAATCCATTCCATGATTCAGGGTGTATCACAATTAGGGCAAAAGCTAGATCTTCATTTCCCATTGAAAACAATGGGAAATTCATTCAAAATGTACGATGCAGTGGTACTCTGGATTACATATATAATCAGTTCTGTGATGCAGGTAGCAATCGAATTTGGGCAAAAGCTGGATATTTCTCATTTAAAACAATTGGAAATTAATTAATCTATTACTAGGCAAAAAAAAAGCTTTTCTTATTTCTTACGATATCATTTACATTCACACCAAATAGATATATAGACTGATAGTAATATGAAGTATTTGAATCAAGTTAGTAAATGAGGCAGAATATTCGGGCAGTAACAGTGGCAGTGTAGGAGTGAAAACACACACACACACACACACACACACACACACACACACACACACACACACACACACACACACACACACACACACACACAGATATGGAGACGGGACCACACGAGCATAAAGCCCAGGCCCTGTAAAACTACAACTAGGTAAATACAACTAGGTAAATACACACACACACACACACACACACACACACACACACACACACACACACACACACACACACACACACACACACACACACACACGTGTGTGTGTGTATTTACATTTACAATTAGGTAAAACACACACACACACACACACACACACACACACAGAATTGAGAAATGCCTGGAAGAAAGAACAAGACTATTAAAAAGTTTACTTCAGGGAGAACACAAGAACATAAAAACATAAGAAAAGAGGGAAGATGCAAGAGGCTGCCAAACCTACAAATGGCAGTCCCTGTATGAGAAAAGCTACCTAATTCCATCTATCATCCCCATCCATAATATATCTAATCATCCTTTATAAAGCTCCCTATTGACTCAGCACTAACAACATGACCACTGAGTCCACTCCATTCATCAACCACCCTGTCTGAATACCAGTTTCTTCCCATTTCTCTAAATCTGAATTTTTCAACCTAAAACCCATTATTTCTGGCTCTGTCCCCTACTGACTTTTTCATGTCCCCTTTCTTATAATCCCTATACCACTTAAATACTTCTATCAGGTCCCCTCTTCAACTACATCTTTCTAAAGAATGCAAATTTAGTTTCTTCAATCTCACTTCATACAGAATATCCCTCATCTCCTGTATATTTTTAGACAACATCCTTTGCAGCGACTCTCATAGAACTACACTCGACCCTCGTTTATCTGGATTTCCGTTAATTCAGGCAGTGCCTAGGTGATAATTTAATAATTTGAGTCCAGAAGTCTCACAAATGAATTCAAACAAAGCCTGCCTTCCAGAAAATGGCATTAGATGATGATGCCGCTGCAGCAGGCAGTTGCAAACAAGTCTGGCTGATGCTAGTGAACACTGTATTGTCTGGTATCAGTGAGCAAGTTTGTGCATTTCTCAGTATCTTAGAATTTGTAATTATGTCTCCCAAGGGTGTTAGGCATAAGTGAGTGGCCCTAGCTGTGACATAAAAGCTGGAATAATTTTAAAAATAGAGACAGGAGCTCGAGTTGCTAGAATACATTGCCAAATACTGTGCGGATGCATCAACAAGTAAAAGTGGTAAATGTACACCAAGGAAAAATGTAAGGAGCGGTAAAGATGTTTCATTAAATAATGCCAAGCTCCTGATTGGATTTCTGGCTCAGGAAGACAGCCTCTTCCTCCACCATGTTCTACAAGAGACTGACACTCTGTAAAAAGAAGGAAGAACAATGTGCCTACACAAATACCTTTTTTATTACTATAGAATACTTAATTGATACAAAGGCTAAAAACATAATACCTAAAATAATCTAAAATATTAAAAAAACATATAGTAAAATGATATCTAAAACTTTATGCCTAATCAGCTGTTCAAACAGAATGGTCGTCCCTAGGTGGCAGCACTGAGCAGTCAACCATGATCACTTCATTATGAAACGATTATATTTTTACCTTTTGTATCAATGAAATATCATATAGTATTAAACTACAGTATTTGTGTAGGTACATTTTTGTTCCTACTTACTACAGAGTGCCAGTTCCCAGCACAACATGGCAGAGGGAAAGGACGTCTGCCCGTCTCTCTTAGCCAGGAGTCATATTTGGCCTCCCTGAGTCCACTTGCCTATAATATTCAAATCACTCTTGAATATATTCCTTTTGAGAGTAAGTAGCAGGACTGTAGGTGGTTGGACACTTACCATTAATTTCTCTAAATAGGCTCACAGTACACATTCAATGGTCACTTCTGCAGCTGGGTTTGAAAGGTACCCTGTGATTATGTAGTAGCTATTAACCCCCACCATGGAGGGAAAGGACTCAAGGGAGAAAGAAAGTCAAGGAGGGATCAGCACCAAGCCTATGCTACCTACCCACAACTCTCTCTCTCTCTCTCTCTCTCTCTCTCTCTCTCTCTCTCTCTCTCTCTCTCTCTCTCTCTCATTATTGTGTGTGTGTGTGTGTGTGTGTGTGTGTGTGTGTGTGTGTGTGTGTGTGTGTGTGTGTGTGTGTGTGTGTGTGTGTGTGTGTAATTCACCACCACAGTCGCCTGCTGGTCACCCAGCCAGTCTTCCCCATTACGGAGCAAGCTCAGAGCTCATAGACCGATCTTCGGGTAAGACTGAGACCACAACACACTCCACACACTAGGAAAGAGAGGCCACAACCCCTCGAGTTACATCCCGTACCTATTTACTGCTAGGTGAATAGGGGCCACACATTAAGAGGCTTGCCCATTTGCCTCGCTGCACCGGGAACCCTGCCCTCTCCCCCTCAAATAATTTTCTATCCATCTCAATGTGCTTCCTTTTAAGCCACCCTTCTCCTCTAACTTCCACAGTAATCTTGCATGTGGCACTTTGTCAAACGCCTTTTTTAAATCTAAATAAATACAGTGTGTGTGTGTGTGTGTGTGTGTGTGTGTGTGTGTGTGTGTGTGTGTGTGTGTGTGTGTGTGTGTGTGTGTGTGTGTGTGTGTGTGTATTTACCTAGTTGTATTTACCTAGTTGTAGTTTTACAGGGCCTGGGCTTTATGCTCGTGTGGCCCCGTCTCCATATCTACACTTATCCAATCTTACTTTAAAAGTGTGCACACTCGTTGCAGACACTACTTCTTCATCTAAACTGTTCCACGTCTCAATACATCTCTGGAAACTATATTTTTTAATATCTCTCAGACATCTTCCCTTTCTCAGCTTTTTACTATGCGATCTTGTGCTTCAGATGTCATATTCTTCTCTCAAGATCAGTTTCTCATTATCCACTTGGTCCATTCCGTTGATCAATTTATAGACTTGTATCAGGTCTCCTCTCTCCCTTCTTTGTTCCAAGGTTGGTAGATCCATAGCCTTTAGTCTCTCCTCATATGTCATCCCTTCAAGTTCTGGGACCATTCTTGTAGCCATTTTTTGTAGCCTCTCCAATTTTCTTATGTGTTTCTTTTATGAGGGTCCACACTACTCCTGCATATTCCAATCTAGGTCTTATTATAGTATTTATCAATTTCTTCATCATTTCTTTGTCCATGTAGTGAAATGCTATTCCAATATTCCTCAGCAAATTATATGTTTCTCTAAAAATTCTATCAATATGGCTTACTGGTTGATTGTTTTCTTCCATCGTCACTCCTAAGTCCTTTTCCTTTTTGACTTTCTCCAGTTCTACACCATCTCCCATCTTATAGATTCCCATAGGTGTGTGTGTGTGTGTGTGTGTGTGTGTGTGTGTGTGTGTGTGTGTGTGTGTGTGTGTGTGTGTGTGTATTTACCTAGTTGTAGTTTTACAGGGCCTGGGCTTTATGCTCATGAGGCCCCGTCTCCATATCTACACTTATCCAATCTTACTTTAAAAGTATGCACACTCGTTGCAGACACTACTTCTTCATTTAAACTGTTCCACGTCTCAATACATCTCTGCGGGAAACTATATTTTTAATATCTCTCAGACATCTTCCTTTTCTCAGCTTTCAACTATGCGATCTTGTGTTTCGGATGTCATATTCTTCTCTCAGGATCAGTTTCTCATTATCCACTTGGTCCATTCCGTTGATCAATTTATAATCTTGTATCAGGTCTCCTTTCTCCCTTCTTTGTTCCAGGGTTGGTAGATCCATAGCCTTTAGTCTCTCCTCATATGCCATCCCTTCAAATTCTGGAACCATTTTTGTAGCTATTTTTTTTTTTTTGTGTGTTTTTTTTATTCACTGTTTGAATTACACAAAAAAAAAAAAAAGCTACAGAAATGGTTCCAAAATTTAAAGGGATGGCATATGAGGAGAGACTAAAGGCTATGGATCTACCAACCCTGGAACAAAGAAGGGAGAGAGGAGACCTGATACAAGTTTATAAATTGATCAATGGAATGGACCAAGTGGATAATGAGAAACTGAACCTGAGAGAAGAATATGACATCCGAAACACAAGATCGCATAGTTAAAAGCTGAGAAAAGGAAGATGTCTGAGAGATATTAAAAAATATAGTGTATTTACCTAGTTGTATTTACCTAGTTGTAGTTTTACAGGGCCTGGGCTTTATGCTCGTGTGGTCCCGTCTCCATATCTACACTTATCCAATTTTTCTTTAAAACTATGTACACACTTTGCTGATACCACTTCCTCACTCAAACTGTTCCAAGTCTCAACACATCTTTGCGGGAAACTAAATTTTTTAACATCTCTCAGACATCGTCCCTTCCTTAGTTTCTTACTATGCGATCTTGTGCTTCTAAAGTCATATTCTTCTCTCAGGATCAGTTTCTCATTATCCACTTCATCCATTCCGTTAATCAATTTATAAACTTGTATCAGTGTGTGTGTGTGTGTGTGTGTGTGTGTGTGTGTGTGTGTGTGTGTGTGTGTGTGTGTGTGTGTGTGTGTGTGTGAGTGTGTGTGTGTGTGTGTGTGTTTGTATAATTTTTTGTCTTGTTTTCATTGACTGTCATTGTTTCCATCCATCCAATTATCTATCAGGCAGTCTGTCATCTGTCTATCTGTGTATCGCCCAAACCTAATCTGGCACACATTACAGAGTAACAGACAGACAAATAGGAAAGAATAAAGAAGCAAACAGGCTACAGACAAAATATACATAATAATGAAAATAATAATGAAAATAATATTAATAATAATAATAATAATAATAATAATAATAATAATAATAATAATAATAATAATAATAATAGTAAGAGTAAAAATAATAATTGCAATAATAATAGTAAGAGTAAAAATAATAATTGCAATAATAATAATGATAATAGTAACAATAATAATAATAATAATAATAATAATAATAATAATAATAATAA